>NW_027513505.1:750833-1054166 GCF_048772815.1 Callospermophilus lateralis | reverse complement strand
TGAATAAGTGGGAACCAATCACTGTGCAGCAGCTCTTCCTCCCAGACTTGGCGGATCTCCAATCCTGAGTGCCTAGGGCCTTCTCTTGTGCTTCCTCAAGCCATGCCTTGCTCACCTGTGACGCTCACCACAATAGTGGTTACAAGCCAGAACTCTACTCCTGGCAGCCCTGTTTTCATGAATGCCTGGGCACACTCTCCCTGTTTGCCTCCCTCAGACCCTAGTTTTGTAGAGCTTCGATCTGAGGACCCCCAGCGAATTTTCTTGCCCTCTGGGAGCCATGCCCCCGGTACGTGGTGTAAGAGACCTCAATTGTCAGCACTTGTGGGATCAGGAGCCGGGAATTCCACGCGCTAGTCCCGAGCCAATCCTGATTCCCTAGGTCTGGCTATCGTGCTCACGGAAGAGGTGGGAGAGGCCCTTAAGGCTGAGCTGGGAGGGGCCCTTAAGGTTTCCCCGCTGTGTTGAGAGAGTTGGCTAGGGGATTACACACCTGTCACGCTGGTTTTAATGAAGTTATCTCCTCTGCCCGTGACGTCATTTCTATGCTATGGTGGTATCCCATGCAAATGGTGACCGTTTGTTCCCTTTGCAAGGTAACCAACGCAACGGGTGGGTCCTGACTGTCTCTCCCAAGCGCCGTTTCAATCCTGTGGCCACTGCTTTTGAAGGCTTGGTTGGCTTTTACCTCTGAAAGTTCAGAAGGGCCGAACAGTTATTTCAGTGGGATCTTAGTGCTGAGTCATGAGAACCAGGCAAACCGGAGGTTGAATGCAGCCCATCCAGGCTCGGTGTGTGTTCTGAGGGGCCCAGAATGTTCGCCCCAGATCCACATCAGGTCAACATTGCCTACTGATTCTGAGCAAACAGCATTTAGACAGTTTACGAATCCCTATGCCCGCTCAGCTGAAGAGGTCAGAGACTTGATTTTTCCATGCCTGCCTTCATGATGGATCTCCTGTATTGCTAATTTTTATATCTGTGCATGTGAGTGTGTATGTATGAGAGTGTATATATATATATATATATATATATATATATATATATATATACACTCTCCAGATTTTTTAAAATATGAAATATATGTGTCTTATTATACACTTCCTAAATTCATTCATATTCATATATGTGTATTTATAATCAACTTTCCACAAGATTATTCTCAGAAATAATCATCCACCTGAAATACATATTTGTTTTCTAGTACTGAAAACTAAATTCAGTGAAAGGTGCAAACAAAACCTAAAATTTCTACAGTTACTGAGCTAGTTTAACATCAATGCAAGTATATTCTTAGGGGACATGATGTGTATTTTGACTTTCATTTTTATTCAACACTGGTACATTACTACTCCTTCAGTTAATGCACATCATAGGATATATATTTCGTTCACAAGTTAGAAAATTTATAGGCATTTGTTTCACGATCAATCACTTCCTGATTCAGAACACATGATTCTTCTATGTTTCTTGACTGGTCTTTTCATGAGACTTCTTTCCAAACACATTATTTTCGTTTAACATCATCACTTATAAAGCACAACTCAAACACCCTTCATGATAAACCATAATCCTAATATTACCATTAGATATATAACTGGTTGGAATGAATGATTATATATCAATATAAGATTTCTTATATATTTTCAGATTTCAATTCAATCCATTATTTAAAGTGGAACCAGTTACATTATTTGTTCATATTATCGTCTATTCATGCATTATCTCTATATTCATAGACACAGGGTACACCTCTTTGTACCCCTAATACTAATGTATATGTCTTCAAAATATTGCTCCCAGACATAGTGAAAGAAATACTCATGTTACCTGATCTACATATACATTTTACCACAGTAATATTCTGAACAAAAAAAATGTAAAGGTCACACTTATGATTGTACCAAAGCCTAAAAGGAAAGTGAACATGGATAACTAATAACATCCGTGTCCAGGTTGCCTAATGCTCTCAAATGTAAATCCCATTGGTGACAACATATTTGTTTTTACCTATGATTATATATTCAAACTCAACCCTGTTGAAAATGTCTAATCCTATCACTCATTTATACTTTGCCTGATTTCGTTATGTCGCTATTGATACTTGCTTTTCTACATAATTTCCCCAGTTCATTATTGTGAATGACTCTTCACATGTACTGACATTTACATTCACTCTCTAAACGAAACCCTATTGCTAAATAAGCTTTTTATTCCAAATCATATTCTCACTCTTCTTCCTAAACCTACCGACTATCTTTCTAATCCTACCGACTATCACTTTTTGACTGGATGTTCTCTTCTACATTCAATCATCCAAGGTACACGGTCCTATGCCATTGTATATTGATTTAACTGAGACAATTGTACAGAACGTAATTCAACACTATGTATCCCAATCAAGGGCCCAATGCCCTTCTGGGCTTCAAATCTTTCTTAGATTTCCGTTTTCATACATATATTTCACTTATATATTCTTATAAATATCGCAGGTACCCAATCCCTTTATTCATCCTGCAGAATGATTCCTAACCCAAATCGAACATATAATTAACCCTAACCATACACTAACTTTACCGAAGAGCAGGGACAGAGTTGGTATTAAAATACAGGAATGTAGGGTATCTTCACCTGCTGAGAACCTCAAATGTTCATTTAGAAATGATCCCTGGTGAAGATGAAGGCAGCTATGAAAGACCTCAGAAAGCAAAAGTCATCTTCCATGGCAATCATCCTGGTCGGGTTGAAGGGTTGTGTCTGAATCATTCTGTCTCTTCTTAATGTATACAAGATGGACCAAACCAGTTCTGTGTGGAGAGCTGTTCCGGGGTGCTTATGATTGATATGACATTCTAACTTGTGAAAGTGTTACAGGAAAACTGGGGCAGCCTCCACCTCATGGGACTTTTGGAAGCAACTGTTAGGGCAAAGTGGTTGTCAAGGCAGTGACATAATTCAGATCCTGAAGAAAGTGACCTCACCTCACTTCCTTGGTGATAAAACTCTCTGAACTTGGGATCCAGGAAGCCAGGCACTCAGAGATAGTCCCTGTCCCAGTCCCAGTGGTCTCACATGTTTGGATTTACCAAGGACAGAGTCAGTCTTTCTTGGAACCTACAGATGTGAGGATGACGAAATGCCAGGAAACCTTTGAAGAGGGGCTTTTCCTGAGAAAGCAGGTAGTGTCTCACCACTGGCTCTTGACAACTTCACAGAGTTGGCCATGCAGACCAGAACTGAGACAGGAGAGGTCATTTTGGGGAAACATAGTATGGCCCACCAGTCAGAGGACACTCCGGAGAGTCACAGACCTACTTGGGGGAAGGAGGTGCCTTTTTATGTGTTGGTGTGATTTTGTGGTTTTGGCTCATGTTCTCAGAATAGGTAGGAAAGGCGGTTTGTTTGGTTTAGAGTGGACTATTTTTAGTAAGTCCTTTGACAATGCGAGTGTCTGTGTATCCCACTGTGTTCATGATTGTTGACATTAGAAGAGAGAATGGATCAATGGATGTTTCCTGTCTACTAGAAAGCTTGCCAGCATTCATTGTGCCCAATATATGAGTGGACTCAGGCTTGCCTTATAGATGGGCAACACCTACTAGCTTCATAATTTCCTGTTTTCTCCTTCAATTCTGGCAACACTCCAGAATAGTATCATGGTTTTGTGTCCAAGATATGTACCACCTCCAATATCTGTGACATGGCCATGTACTAGATAGTTGAAGGGAATCGCTAGCATCTCAGAAATCTCAGATATCAGTTAACCAGGAAAGTCTCAGTGGAGGAACCCTGCTTTGGTCCTTTTGCTTACCTGTTGTTCTGTTGCCCTGAATGTCAGGAAGATCTTTGCCTCAAGCCACCACTTTATGAAGCCTGAAGAAAACAGTTTTCAAATGCAAATAAATGGGCATCACCTGTGGATCCATGCTTAATTGCTTTGAAAAGGGATATGTCTGAATCAGTCTCTTGGCCCTGTGTGAGGCTGTGTCTTAGATTCTCAGCACCTGATGGATCTAAAGATAGATCCCATGCATGCATCCAAAACCAAAATGGCAAAAAGATCAGATATTGTTGATTAACTCTCTTGCCTTCCTCTGGTAGGTTCCTGAAATCCATGAAGTGAGAACAGGGATCCTTTGGGTCAAATAAGTTCTTCAAAACCCAGCAGAGGCTAGCCCATAGGTGCTTGTTTTTCTCATGACTCCAATTCACTTAAAGAATCTAAACCTCAAAGTCAGTAGGCCTCAAGTTGGAGAAGCTAAGCAGTATTAAAGGAAGGCCTATTTGATCACTCCTGGTTTACAGGAAGGGTGTCCATGCCACCCTGACTTTAGGCAAATGAGGTTCAGGAAGCTAATTTTGGACACTGACGTGGGCTGCTCCCCTCATGGAAACCTCCAGCCACAGGTTATGATGAGTGTCTATATGGAAGAAGATTTGGGCCATGTGGGAGTGTTTTGGTTTTAATTGTGGACATTTGAATGGTGGTTGGAAGAGATGACTGGGTCCACCTGGGCTTTCACTCTGGTGTGATTCCCCTTAGAGACTGAGTTCTGGTACTGATCTCAGAGAAGTATTGCCATGAATTGTGTTGGGATTTTAGATGGCCATCCATGAGAGTTGCCCTTGGAAAGTGACATCTAGGCCCAAGTTGACTTTCCAAAGATGACAGAAAATCTCATCCAGGATATCACATGATTTTATTCTTAAAGACTTAGCAGCCATTTTTGAGAGTCAAAACACACATGGACCTCACATTGTAGACCTAAATGGGCCTGGCTTAATCTGACATTTTGGCCACTCTTTGGGAAGCCTTGCCTGTGAGATTTCTCCAGAGTTTTCATTGAAATGAGCTTAGTCACCATTTAATGGTTCCTGAATAAATTGAAACCCACAGTGCCTCCAACTTCTTTCTTGAAAATTGGCTAGATAAATACCATAAAAATTTTTGAAATTCCCATGACCGGGTGGCAGGAGAACATTTGGATGTCCTGTTGCTGATCATGAGTATGTAAGACAGTGCCCTGATTGACTTGGTTTTATGAAAATGGTGTAGAACAGAGATGCCAGTAAGTTGGATCCTGCTGAGTAGTTGTCCTAGAGCAGTGGTTGGCAGGTGGGTGATAAAACATCTGTGGTGGGCCATGTGGATCTGCCATTGGCTTGCAAATGGATTGTGACTGACATTTTGCAGCCAGTAGACTCTTATATGTAAAAGCATATTGTTATATGGAGAGGTTTCAGGGCAATGTTCAAAATCAGGTTGCTATGGTCAATGGGGAAAGCAATGTGGGATAGAAGCCTGGTTGGTGCATTCTCCTGTAGAACCCGACCCACCACAATTGACAGAACTCACTTCAGCACTGTGGCCCTGTTGAACTCTTTGTAATTCATGAAGCAAATTCCAAACTCCCAGTGCAGCAGCAAGAAACACCATGAATAGTGGAGGATGACCAAATGGATTTACAGTGCACACGGGGAGACACTTAGACCCCAGTGGCCACAAGTTACATACAAATAGAAAATTCAGCACTGCTGCCTCATGTTCATTGGAAAATAAGAAACAATGTCATCCATGTCACATAGATGAAGACCCAGCTTTGATGGTGTCACTCCAAATGAAGCTAATGCTCCTGACAACAGCATATATTTCATTGCCAAACCTTAGAGGCAGTTTCTCCAGATGTCAGGCTGGCAGAACTTCATGTTTGTGGAGTGTTTACCCTGTCCCTTACTTTTGGAACCTCTTCTACCACCTCCAAATTTGTGAACTCCTGAGCATTTTCCATTCCACATATGTATTCACAGATTTTCTAACTCCTCTCCTCTAATTGTGTCTTATGTGGGGCGAAGGTAATGTCAAGGCATTGTTCTGAATGAGAGTGGGAAGTTTTTTGTGTAGCACATATTTGCATAGACATTGGATACATTTTCAAATTTTCCATTCGAAATACTGAATCCCTGACACTAACACATACCCTAATAGACTTTGACTTTTATCCTAATATTATGGAGAAAAATAACCCAAACAGAATAGGAATACAAGAGGTTCACAGGAGGCATGGTGTATAGTTGGACTTGCCTTTCGTATGATAAATGGTAAGTGATATAAATCTAGCAAATTTTAATTGAAACAGTTCTCCATGTGTTTTAAAAGTTAACAAATATGTGAATAACTGTCTCCCTTTCTCTGTAGCCTATTCATCACATGTATTTTTATATGCACATATCGAATTCTACCTGGTATCACTCGTACATTTTGTGAGGTGGCTGGCTTGGCAGATACAAATTGTGAGAAGAGATCACTCCTACTTAATGCTGTTGGAACTGAAAATTCAACATACGGGTGAGCTTCTTAGTTGAACGACATAAATCCATGTTCATTAAAATGAATATTTTTGGATCTGTGGATGATATATATTTCATGGTGAATTTCGATTGGCATACATAATGCTACTTTTTAATGTCTCTGTGTGTATATATATATATATATATATATATATATATATATATATATATATATTTTCACTCTGCAGATTTTTCAAAATATGAAGTATATTTTTCTTATTATACACTCCCTAAATTCATTCATATTCATGTATGTGGATTTATAATCAACTTTTCAAAAGATTATTCTCAGAAATATTCATCCACTTGAAATTCTTATTTGTTTCCTAGTACTGAAATCTAACTTCAGGGGATCATATGATGGCTGCGAAGGGAGTGCATCACCCCCATGTACTGCGTCACTGTGAGGGAGAATGACGAGTTAGAATGGCTAAAACCTATCTTGTTAGGAATTTCCAGCAAAATTGTGGTTCTCCAAAACCAAGTGTACATATTTCCATCTCAGGAGGATCAGCTACGGGGGCTCAAACGCGAGTGATTTGTCCTCACAGAAGGTCATGCGACTTATTCAGGAAATCGCTCCGTGGCTAGAGTCTGTGGCGCGTGCTGGGAAACAACGAGATAGCAAGGCAAATACACAGCGGTGCAGGTACTGTGGGCTCCTGCCAGGTATGCAATCACTGTGCTCAGTGCTGAATTCTGGGTTTGAGACGGGAAAGCATGCAGTCCAACTCGTTTCTCCACACCCGTCAGACCACAGAGGAACCCAGCGGCCACCATCATGGAGAGGTGACTTCATCATCCCTGTTTTCGACTGATCGCAGCTTATTCAGCTATAGAACAGGTAATTTCAGGATGCCATTCACCTTTGTGTTGCAGACAAATTACTCAGGCTCAGTGCTAAAGAACCCGCAGAAACTGCGTCTTGGAGCCTGCTTCTATTAGAACATACAGCGAGCCCAGAGCGGCCGAATTCCACCTCCAGGAACTGATCTGGCCCAGGGCTAAAGAACCGGCGGAAACTGCTTCTCGGTCCGGGTCTTGCTGAATATCAGTAAATATCAACCGAGCCTTCATAGGCAGTGGCAACAGGATTGAGATGGGGCTTGTGAATGCCGGTCAGGACTCACCGATTGCTTTAGTCACCCAGCAAAGGGAACGAAATGCTGCCTTTTGCATGGGATACCAACATGGCAGAGATCTGATGTCATCAGAAAGCAGCAGAGGAGATAACCTCATTGATACCAGCAGTGACAGAAACAGTTGGTCTCCTGGTAAAGAAAGTGAGTCACAAACACCCGGGTCTCTCTCACTTTGTCATCAAGCCAGAGGGGCAGAGCAGAGCTGCCGCCCACGCCCGGAACAGGCCCAGCGACACACCTGCATGGTAGTCATGTCACCCCAATTGGAATAGAGGCAGAGCAGAGCCGCCGCCCTTGCCCAGAACAGGCCCAGCGACCCGCAGGTGTGGTAGTCACATCAACCGAATTGGAGTAGTTGCAGAGCAGAGCCTTCTCCCGCACCTAGTACAATCCCAGTGGCCCACCGGCATGGTAGTCAGGTCACCCCAATATTAGTAGGGGAAGAGCAGAGCCTTCACCCGCACCCAGAACAGGCCCAGCAACCTGCCGGCATGGTAGTCACGACCCCCCAATTGGAGTAGGGGCAGAGCAGAGCCATCACCCGCGCCCGCAAGGTAGGCACACCTGCACCTGACTGGCAGAAGAGGCCCATCGCCCTGCCGGCACGGCAGACACTTCACCCCATTTGGAATAGGAGCAGAGCAGATCCATTGCCCGTGCCCGCAAGGCAGGCAGACCTGCGACAAACTGGCGGAACAGGCCCAGCAACACACCTGCATGGTAGTCACGTCACCCCAATTGGAATAGGGGCAGAGCAGAGCCGCCGCCAGCACCTACAAGGTAGGCAGACCTGCGACCGATCAGCAGAACACCCCAGGGGTCCACGGGTAATAGCTGCAGCAGATGGAATGTCAGATAAAGAACTCAGGATATACATGCTTCAGATGATCTGGAGTCTCAAGGAAGACATTAGACAGCAAAATCAGACAATGAAAGATCACTTCGACAATGAATTACATAAACAAATCCAAGAAGCAAAAGATCAGCTATACAGAGAGATAGAGGTTGTAAAAAATAACAAACAGAAATCCTAGAAATGCAGAAAGCAATAAACCAACTAAAAAACTCAATTGAGAAGACTACCAGCAGAGTAGAACACTTAGAAGATAGAACATCAGACAATGAAGACAAAGTATTCCAACTTGAAAAGAACATAGACAGCTCAGCAAGACTGTTAAGAAACCATGAACAGAATATCCAAGAAATACGGGATAACATAAAGAGACCAAACATAAGAGTCATTGGAATACAGGAAGGTATAGAGGTTAAAACCAAAGCAATGAGGAATGTATTCAATGAAATAATACGAGAAAACTTCCCAGACTTGAAGAATCAGACTGACTCCCAAGTCCTAGAAGCCTACAGGACGCCAAATGTGCAAAATCATAAGAGATCCACACCTAGACACATTATAATGAAGATGCCCAACTTACACAATAAGGAGAGAATTTTAAATGCTACAAGAGAAAAAAAGCAGATTACATTTAGGGGTAAAACAATCAGGATAACAGCTGATCTTTCAACACAGACTCTGAAAGCTAGAAAATCCTTGAATAACATTTTTCAAACACTGAAAGAAAATGGATTCCAACCAAGAATTGTGTATCCAGTGAAATTAAGCTTCAGGATGGAAGATAAAATTATAACCTTCCATGATAAAAAAAAGTTAAAATAATTTGTAGCTAGAAAACCATCTCTTCAAAACATCCTCGGAAAATATTACAGGAAGAAGAAAGGGAAATAACAATAAAAACCAACAGTGGGATGTAGTACAGTAAAAGTGGGAAATAATCAAAGAAGAAAACAATCCATGTTTAATAACATAAATAAACAAATAGGGCTGGAAGAACAACCATTATCTCAATAATAACTGTAAATGTTAATGCCTTAAACTCACCAATTAAGAGACAGAGGCTAGTAGAATGGATCACAAAACAAGACCCAATAATATGCTGCCTACAGGAGACGCATTTGATAGGAAAAGACATACATAGACTGAAGGGGAAAGGTTGGGAAAAATCATATCACTTATATGGATTTCGGAAACAAGTAGGAGTGTCCATACTCATATCAAATAAAATAGATTTCAAGCCAAAGTTAATCAAAAGGGATAAAGAGGGACACTATATACTGCTCAAGAGAACCATACAGCAACAAGACATAACCATTATAAATATATATATGCCCCAAACAATGGTGCAGCTATGTCCATCAAACAAACTTTTCTCAAGATCTAGAATCTAATAGACCACCATACAATAATCATGGGAGACTTCAACACACCTCTCTCACCATTGGACAGGTCTTCCAAACAAAAGTTGAAATAGAAAACTATAGAACTCAATAACACAATTAATAACCTAGACTTAATTGACATATATAGAATATACTCCACAACATCAAGCAGTTACATTTTTCCTCAGCAGCACATGGATCCTTCTCAAAAATAGATCATATATTATGTCACAGGGCAATTCTTAGACAATATAAAGCAGTAGAGATAATACCATGCATCTTATCTGATCATAATGGAATATAAACTAAAAATCAATGATAAAAGAAGGAAGGAAAAATCATGCATCACTTGGAGAATGAACAACAGGTTACTGAATGAACAATGGGTTATAGAAGACATAAAGGAGGAAATTAAAAAATTCTTAGAGATAAATGAAAACACAGGCACAACATATCAGAATCTATGGGACACATTGAAATCCGTTCTAAGAGGAAAATTCATTGCTTGGATTTCATTCCTTAAAAAAAGAAAAAAACAACAGCAAATAAATAATCTCATACTTCATCTCAGAATTCTAGAAAAAGAAGAGGAAAACAACAGCAAAATAAGTAGAAGGTAAGATTTAATTAAAATCAAAGCTGAAATTAATGAAATCGAAACAAAAGAAACAATTGAAAAAATTGAGGAAACTAAAAGTTGGTTCTTTGAAAAAATAAATAAAATCGACAGACCCTTAGCCATGCTAATGAAAGAAGAAGAGAGAAAACTCAAATTACTAGCATACGGGATGAAAAAGTCAATATCACATGTTAAGGTCTATAAACAAGTCAGCATGGCACCTGGTATTTTGCCAGAGAAATGTTAGGGTCTGTAAACAAGTCTGGATGGCGCCCTCCAAATGCCATAGGGAGTGGTTTTTGAAGTAACAAAAGCAAGCCATTAAGTGTGGAGATTCCTTATTGGTTGACTGCTGTATCTATTTTATGCTAATTAGATAAGCTTTATAAAATGTATAAATATCGCTCGGATTCTACAATAAACGGCTTCCACTCCTGCTGTATCAATCTACACAAGTTATTTGTCACCCCCTGGCAATCACAGCAGATATTTCTGAAATACAGAAGATAATAAGAAATTAATTTGATTCGTTATACTCCAATATAATAGAAGATAGTGAAGGCATCGAAAAATTTCTTAAGTCATATGATCTGTCCAGATTGAGTCAGGAGGATATAGACAACCTAAACAGACCAATATCAATTGAGGAAATAGAAGAAACCATCCAAAGATTACCAACTAAGAAAAGACCAGGACAGTATGAGTATACAGCAGAGTTTTACAAACCCTTAAATATGAACTAATACCAATACTTATCAAGCTATTTCAGGAAATTGAAAAAGAGGGAGATCTTCCAAATTCATTCTACCAGGCCAATATCACCCTAATTTCTACACCAGACATAAACACTTCAAACAAAGAAAACTACAGACCAATATCCCTAAAGAACCTAAATGCAAAAATCCCTAATTAAATTCTGGCGAATCAGATACAAAAACATATTTAAAAAATTGTGCACCATGATCAAGTAGGATTCATCCGTGGAATGCAAGGCTTGTTCAATATACGAAAATCAATAAATGTTATTCACCACATCAATAGACTTAAAAATAAGAACCATATGATCATCTCGATAGATGCACAAAAAGCATTCGACAAAGTACAGCATCCCTTTATCTTCAAAACTCTAGAAAAACTAGGAATAACAGGAACATACCTCAATATTGTAAAAGCAATCTATGCTAAGCCTCAAGCTAGCATCATTCTGAATCTAGAAAAATTGAAGGCATTCCCTCTAAAATCTGGAACAAGAATGGGATGCCCTCTCTCACCACTTCTGTTCAATACAGTTCTCGAAACACTGGGCAGAGCAATTAGACAGACGGAAGAAATTAAAGGCATAAAAATAGGAAAAGAAGAACTTAAATTATTACTATTGCAGAAGACATGATTCTATACCTAGCAGACCCAAAAGGGTCTACAAAGAAACTAATAGAGCTAATAAATGAATTCAGCAAAGTGACAGGATATAAAATCAACACACGTAAATCAAAGGCATTCCTCTATATCAGTGACAAATCCTCTGAAATGGAAATGAGAACAACCACTCCATTCACAATATCCTAAAAAAAAAAAAAAAGATGGGAATCAACCTAACAAAAGAGGTGAAAGTCTTATACAATGAAAACTACAGAACCCTAACGAGAGAAATATAAGAAAATCTTAGAAGATGTAAAAATATATCCTGTTCATGGATAGGCAGAACTAACATCATCAAAATGGCGATATTACCAAAATTTCTCTATAGGTTTAATGCAATGGCAATCAAAATCCCAAAGGCATTTCTTGTAGAAATAAAGAAAGCAATCATGAAATACGTATGGAAAAATAAAAGTCCCAGAATAGCAAAAACAATGCTAGGCAGGAAGTGTGAATCAGGCGGTAGAGCGATACCAGACTTCAAACTATACTACAGAGCAATAGTAACAACAATAGCATGGTACTGGTACCAATATAGGCCGGTGGACCAATGGTACAGAATAGAGGACACAGAAACCAATCCACAAAACTACAACTATCTTATATTTGATAAAGGGGCTAAAAGCATGCAATGGAGGAAGGATAGCATCTTCAACAAATGGTGTTTGGAAAACTGTAAATCCATATGTAACAAATTGAAACTGAATCCCTTTCTCTTGCCATGCACAAAAGTTAACTCAAAATGGATCAATGAGCTTGATATCAAATCAGAGACACAGTGTCTGATAGAAGAAAAATTTGCTTACGATGTGCATACTGTGGGGTCGGGCTCCAAATTCCTCAATAGGACACCCATAGCACAAGAGTTAATAACTAGAATCAACAAATGGGACATAAACTAAAAAGTTTTTTCGCAGCAAAAGAAGCAATAAGAGAGGTAAATAGGGAGCCTACATCCTGGGAAGAAATCTTTACTCCTCACACTTCAGATAGAGCCCTAATATCCAGAGTATACAAAAAACTCAAAAAATTAGACAATAAGATAACAAATAACCGAATCAACAAATGGGCTGAGGACCTCAACAGACACTTATCAGATGAGGACTTACAATCAATCAACAAGTACATGAAAAAATGCTCACCATCTCCAGCAGTCAGAGAAATGCAAATAAAAACCACCATAAGATACCATCTCACTCCAGTAAGACTGGCAGACATTATGAAGTCAAACAACAACAAGTTCTGGCAAGGATGTGGGGAAAGAAGTACACTTGTACATTGCTGGTGGGACTGCAAATTGGTGCAGCCAATTTGGAAAGCAGTATGGAGATTTCTTGGAAAGCTGGGAATGGAACCACCATTTGACCCAGCTATTCCCCTACTCAGTCTATTCACTAAAGACCTAAAAAGAGCATGCTACAGGGACACTGCTACATCGATGTTCATAGCAGAACAATTCACAACAGGAAGACTGTGAAACCAACTTAGATGCCCTTCAATGAAAGAATGGAGAAAATACTGTGGCATTTATACACAATGGAGTATTACTCTGCATTGAAAAATGAAAAAAATCATAGAATTTGGAGGGAAATGGAATGCATTAGAGCAGATTATGCTAAGTGAAGCTACCCAATCCTTAAAAAACAAATGCCAAATGTCATCTTTGATATACGGAGAGTAACTAAGAACAGAGGAGAGACAAAGAGCATGACAAGATGATTAACATTAAACCGGGATGAGAGGTGGAAAGAAAAGGGAGAGAGAAGGAAAATTGCATGGAATTGGAAGGAGACCCTCAGGGTTATATAAAATTACATACAAGAGAAAGTGAGGGGAAAGGGAAAAATAATACAAGGGGGACAAATTTATTACAGTAGAGGGGGTAGAGAGAGAAGAGGGGAGGGGCAGGGAGGGGAGGGGGGATAGTAGAGGATAGGAAAGGCAGCAGAATTCAATAGACACTAGTATGGCAATATGTGAATCAATAGATGTGTAAATGATGTGATTCTGTAATCTGTACATGGGGTAAAAATGGGAGTTCATAATGCACTTGAATCAAAGTGTGAAATATGATATAACAACAACTATGTAATGTTTTGAACAATTATAAATAAAAATGAAAAAAAATAAAACTAACTACGGTGAATAATGCATGAAATCCTAATATTTCTACAGTAACTGAACCAGTTTAACATCAATGCAAGTAGATTCCTATGGGACATGATGTGTACTTTGACCTTCATTTTTATTCAACACTGGTACATTACTATTTCATCAGTTTATGCACATCACAGGATATATATTTCATCCACAATTAGCAAAGTTATAGGCATTTGTTTCACTTTCAATCAATTCCTGCTTTGAACACATGGATTCCTCCATATTTCTTGACTGGTCTTTTCATGAGACTTCCTTCCAAACACATTATTTTCGATTTCCATAAACACTTTTGAAACAAAACTCACACACACTTCATGATAAACAATAACCCTAAGATTACCATTATATGTGTAACTGGTTGGAGTGAATGATTGTATGTCAATATATGATTTCCTATATATTTTAAGATATCAATTCAATCCATTATTTAAAGTGAAAAAAGTTATATTATTTATTCACACTAACGTCTATTCATGCATTATCTCTATATTCGTAGACACAGGGTACACCACTTGGTACCCACAATACTAATTTATGTGTCCTCAAATATTGCTCCCAGAAATGGTGGAAGAAATACACATATCATATGATCTACATATATATTTGATCACAATAATTTTCTGGGCACAAAATGCAAAGGTCACACTTATGATTGTACCAAATCCTAAATGGAAAGTGAACATGGCTTACTAAAAACATCCATATCCAGGTTGCCTAATGCTTTCAAATGTCATTCCTATTGGTGACTACATATTTGTTTCTTCCTAAGATTATGTACTCAATCTCAACCCTGTTGAAAATGTCTAATCCTATCACTCACTATATAATTGCCTCATTTCATAATGTCTCTATTGATATTTTCCTTCCTACATATTTTCCCCAGTTAATCATTGTGACTGACTCTTCACATGTGCTGACATTTACATTCACTCTATAACCGAAACCCTATTGCTACAGAAATTTTTGTCCAAATTTTATACTCACTCTTTTTTATAAACCTACCGACTATCTTCCTAATCCCACCGACTATCTCAATTTGAGTGGATGTTCTCTTCTAAAATCAAACATCCAAGGTATAAGGTCCTATGCCATTGATTATCAATTTATCTGAGACATCTGTGTAGAACGTAATTAAAAGCTAAGTATCCCAATCAAGGGCCTAATGCCCTTCTGGGCTTCAAATCTTACCAACATTTCTGTTTTCATACTTATATTTCACCTCTATAATCTTATAAATATCGCAGGTTCCCAATACTATTAATCATCGTGCAGGATGATTCGTAATCCAAATTGAACATGTTAATAACCCTAACCATACACTCTTCCCTCAATCTAACGTTACAGAAGAGCAGCGAGAGAGTTCATCTTACAATACAGGAATGTAGGGGATCTGCCTCCTGCTGAGAACCTCAAAGGTCCATGCAGATTTGATCCCTGGAGAAGATTAGGCAGCTATGAAGGACCTGAGAGAGCAAAAGTCATCTTCCATCGCAAACAACCTTTCCAGAATGAAGGGTTTTGTCTGAATAAGCCTCTCTTCTTAATGTAGAGAAGATGGACCATACCAGGCATGTGTGGAGAGCTGTTCCTGGGTGCCTATGGTTGATATACCATTCTAACATATGAAAGTGTCACAGGAAGTAAGGGCTGCCTCCATCTCATAGGACTATTGGAAGCTACTGTTAGGACAAAGTGGTTGCCAAGGCAGTGACCTCATTAAATTCCTGAAGGAAGTAATCTCACCTCACTTCCTTGGTGATGAAACTCTCTGAACTTGGGATCCGGGAAGCCAGGCACGCAGAGCCAGTCCCATTCCCAGTCCCAGTGATCTCACTTGTTTGGATTTAACAAGGACAGAGTCAGTCTTTCTTCGTACCTACTGATGTGAGGATGGACAAATGTCAGGAAAGCTCTGAAGAGAGGCCTTTCCTGAGAAAGCAGGTAGTGGCTCACAGCTGGCTAGTGACAACTTCTCAGATTGGGCCAATGAGACCATATCTGACACAGGACAGGCGATTTCATCAGAACATAGTATGGCCCACCTGTCAGAGGACACTCCTGATAGTCACAGACCTACTTGGGGGAAGGAGCTGCCTTTGTGTGTGTGGGTGTGGGTTTGAGGTTTTGTCTCATGTTCTGAGAATAGGTAGGAAAGGCGGTTTGTTTGTTTTGGAGTGAACTGTTTCTGGTAAGTCGTTTGACAAGGCCAGTGTCTCTTTGTCTGTGTATCCCACTGTGTCCGTGGTTTTAGACATTAGAAAAGAGAATGAATCATTGTATGTGTCCTGACTACTAGAAAGCTTCCCAAGATTCATCTTGCCCAATTTATGAATGGACTGTGGCTTGACTTATGGGTGGGCAACTCCTACAATCTTGCTAAGGTCCTGTTTTCTTCCTGAATTCTGGCCAATTTCCAGAATAGTCTCATTGTTTTGTGTCCAAAATATGTACCACCTCCAAGCTCTGAGACTTGGCCATGTACTGGATTGCTGAAAGGAATGGGAGCATCTAAGAAAACTCAGACATGAGTGTGACCAGAAAATTCTAATGGAGAAACCCTGCTTTGGGCCTTTTGCTTACCAATTGTTCTGTTTCCCTGAATGTCAGAACGTCTTTGCCTCAGGCCACACCTTTGTAGAGTCAAAAGAAATAGTTTTCAAATAGAAATTAATGGGCATCACCTGTGGCTCTTTGCTTAATTACTTTGGAAAGGGATGCGTCTGAATCAGCTTTTTGGCCCTGTGTGAGGCTGTGGCTTAGATTCTTAGCACCTGATGGATCTAAAGAAAGATCCCATGTGTGCATCCAAAACCAAAATGGACAAAAGAGCATTCATTTTGGATGAAGTCTCTCGCATTCCTCTGTAAGGTTCCTGACCTTCATCAAGTGAGAATAGTGATCATTTGGTTTAAATGTGTTCCTCAAAACCCTGCAGAGGATAGCCCAAAAGTGCTTGATTTTTCTCATGACTCCAAATCACATAAAGACTCTAAACCCCACAGTCAGTAGGCCTCAAATTGAAGAAGCAGTGCCATCTTAATGGCCGGCCAATTTGATCACTCATGGTTCACTGGAAGGATGTCCAGGCCACCCTGATTTTAGGCAAATGAGGGGCAAGGGTGGTTATTTTGGACACTGTCTTGGGCAGCACCCCTCATGGAAACCTCCAGCCAGAGGTTATGATGAGTGGGTATATAGAAAAGATGAGTGACATGTGGGAGTGTTTTGGATTTAATTGTGGATATTTGTGTGGCAGTTGGAAGACATAACTGGGTCTACCTGGGCTTGAACTTTGGTGTGATTCCCCTTAGAGACTGAGTTCAGAAACTGACCTCAGAAAAGTATTGCCATGTATTGTGTTGGGATTAAAGAGGCCATGTATGAGAGTCACCCTTGGAAACTGAGATCTAGCCCCAGAGTGGCTTTGCACAGAGCACTGGGAATCTCAGCCAAGGTATCACATGATTTCATTCGAAAGACTTGGCAGCCATATTTGAGAGTCAAAACACACATGGAACTCACATTGTAGACCTCAATGGGCCTGGCTTAATGTGACCTTTTGTCCACTCTTTGAGAAGCCTTGCCTGTGAGGGTTCTTCAGAGCTTTCATTGAAATAATCTTCCTCACCATTTAATGGTTCCTGAAAAAATTGAAACCCACAGTGCTTCCAACTTCATCCTTGTAAAATGTCTAGATAAATACCATGAAATTTTTGAAATTCCCATGACTAGGTTGCACTAGAGAACCTTTGGATGTCCTGCTGCTGATCATGGATGTACCTGACAGTGCCTTGCTTTACTGGGTTTTATGAAAATGGTGTACAACAGAGGTCCCAGTAAGTTTCAGCCTCCTAAGAAGTGGGCCTAGAGTTGTGGTGGGCAGGAGTGTGATAAAACTTCTGTGTTGGAGCAATTTGTATCTTCCATTGGCTTAATAATGGCTTGTGGCTTACATGGTGCAGCCAGCAGACCCTTATAAGTAAAGGCATCTGGTTATATGGAGAGGATTCAGGGCAATGTTCAGAATCAGGTTGCTATGGACAAGGATGCAATGGGGCAAGCTTTGAGGGATAGAAGATTGGTTGGTGCATTTTCCTGCAGACCCTGACCCACCACACGTGACAGAACTCCCTCCAGCACTGTGTCCCAGTTGAACTCCTTCTATTTTATGAAGCAAATACCAAACTACCAGTGCAGCAGCAAAAACCCCACAAAAAGTGTAGGAGGGCCAAATGGCTTCACAGTTCAACGGGGAGACACTTAGACCCCAGAGGCCACAGTTTACCTAAAAAGAAAAATATCAGCACTGCTGCCTCATGTTCATTGAAACATCAGAAACAATGTCCTCCAGGTCTCATAGATGCAGACCCAGCTTTGATGGTCTCACTACAAAGGAAGCCAAATCTCCTGACAACAACATATATTTAAGTGCCCTATCTCAAGGCAGTTTCTCAAAAAGTTTTTAGGCCAGCAGAGCTCCATGTTTGTGGAGTGTTTACCCTGTCCCTTGCTTTTGGAAACTCCTCTACCACCTCCAAGGTTGTAAACTCCTGAGCATTTTCCATTCCAGATATGTGTTCACTGATTTTCTAACTCTTCTCCTCTACTTGTGTCTTACTTGGGGTGAAGGTAATGTCAAGGCATTGTTCTGGATGAGAGTGGGAGGATATTTGTGCAGCATATATATGCATACAAATTGGATTCATTTTCCAATTTTCATTTTGAAATATTGAATCCCTGACACTAACCCATACCTACTAGACTCAAACAACTCATCCTAATATGATAGAGAAAAATAACCCAAACCTATAGAAATACAAGCAGTTCATTGGAGGCATGTTGTATAGTTGGACTTGCCTTTTGCATTATATAAGGTAAAAGTTATAAATTTAGTCAACTTTTAATCGAAGAAGTTCTCCATAAGTTTTTAAACTTAAAAAATACGAGAATTCTTGTTTCCCTTTCTCTTTAGCCTATTCACACTTGTATATTTATATGCACATATAGAATCCTACCAGGTATCACACGTACATTTTGAGGTGGCTGACTTGGCATATACAAACTGTGAGAAGAGTTCACACCTCCTAAACGCTGTTGGAACTGAAAATTCAACCTATAGGGGAGCTTCCTAGTAGAAGAACATTATACATAAATTCATGTTCAGTAAAATAAATATTTTTGCATCTGTGGGTGATATATATTTACTGATGAATTTCTATTGCCATTTATATTGCTTCTTTTAAATGTCTGTCAGTGTTTTGTGTGTTTGTGTGTGTGTGTGTGTGTGTGTGTAATATATCTGTACACTCTGCAGATTTTTCAAAATATGAAATATATGTGTCTAATGTAAACTCTCTAAATTCATTCATGTTCATGTATGTGGATTTATAATCAGCTTTTCACAAGATTATAATCAGAAATATTCATCCACCTGAAATACATATTTATTTCCTAGTACTGAAAACTAACTTCAGTGAATGGTGCATACAAATCCTAATTATTCTACAGTAACTGACCCAGTCTAACATCAATGCAAGTAGATTCCTACGGGACATGATATGTAATTTGACGTTCATATGTACTCAACACTGGTACATTATTATTTCTTCAGTTTTTGCACATTTTAAGTTATACACTTCATCCACAAGTTCACAAATTTATAGGCATTTGTTTCAACTTTAATCACTTCTTGCTTCAGAACACATGTATTGGCAGGGTTTCTTGACTGGTCTTTTCATGAGACTTCTTTCCAAACACATTATTTTTGATTTCCATAATCACTTTTGAAGCAAAACTCACACACTCTTCATGATAAACCAAACAATAATATTTCCATTAGATACATAACAGGTTGGAATGAATGATTGTATATCAATATACGATTTCCTGTAATTTTTCAGATATCAATTCAATTCATTATATAAAGTTCAAAAAAGTTATATTATTTATTCACAGTATGGTCTATTCATGCTTTATCTCTATCTTAATAGACACAGGGTACACCTCTTTGTACCCCAAATTCTAATTTTAAATCTTCAATATATTGCTCCCAGAAATGGTGAAGGAAATACTCATGTCACCTCATTATCACAGTAATATTCTGGACAAAAAATGGAAAGGTCACACTTATGATTGTACCAAAGCCTAAATGGAAAGTGAACATGGATTACTAAAAACATCCATGTCCAGGTTGTCTAATGCTGTCAATTGTCAATCCTATTGGTGACTACATATTTGTTTTTTCCTAATTTATATATTCAAACTCAACCCTGTTGAAAATGTCTAATTCTATCCCTCACTTTATACTTTGCCTGATTTCGTAATGTTTCCATTGATATCTGCTTTTCTACACATTTTCCCCAGTTCATAATAGTGACTGACCCTTTATATGTGCTGATATTTACATTCACTCTATAACCGAAAGTCTATTGCTAAAGAACTTTTGGTCCAAATCCTATACTCATTCTTCGTCCTAAACCTACTGACTATCTTCCTAATCCTACTGAATATCCCTTTTTGACTGGATGTTCTCTTCTAAATTCAATCATCCAATGTACAAGGTACTATGCCATTGTATATCGAATTATCTGAGACATCTTTGCAGAACATAATTCAAAGCTAAGTATCCCAATCAAGGGCAAAACCCTTCTGGGCTTCAAATCATAACTAGGTTTCTCTTTTCATAATTATATTTCACCTCTATATTCTTGTAAATATTGCAGGTTCCCAATACCATTATTAATCGAACAGAATCATTCGTAACCCAAATCAAACCTGTTTTTAACCCCAAGTATACACTGTTCCCTCAATCATTTTACAGAAGAGCAGGGACAGAGTGGTTCTTACAATACAGGAAAGTTGGAGACCTTCCTCCTGATGAGAACCTCAAATATCCATGCACAAATGATACCTGGAGAAGTTGTAGGCAGGTATGAAGCACCTAAGAGAGAAAAAGTCATCTTCCATGGCAAACAACCTGGTCAGGATGAAGGGATGTGTCTGAATCTGCCTCTCTATTCTTATTGTAGAGAAGGTGGACCAAACCAGGCCTGAGTGGAGAGCTGTTCCCAGGTGCCAATGGTTGATATACATTCTACCTAATAAAAGTGTCAAAGGAAGTAGGGGCAACCTCCATCTTATGTTACCCTTGGAAGCAACTGTTAGGACAAAGTGGTTGCCAAGGCAGTGACCTCATTCAGTTCCAAAGAATGTGACATCCCTCATTTCCTTGGTGATGGAAATCTCTGAACTTGGTATCCAAGAAGCCAGGCACCCAGAGGCAGTCCCAGTCCCAGTCCCAGTGGGCTCACTTGTTTGGATTTACCAAGGACAGAGTCAGTTTTCTTGGTACCTAATGATGTGAGGATGGCCAAATGCCAGGAGAGCTCTGAAGATGGACCTTTCCTGAGAAAACAGGTAGTGGCTAACCACTTTTTCCTGACATCTTCACAGAGTTGGTCAAGGAAACAAGATCTGAGAGAAGACAGGCCATTTTGGGGGAACATAGTATGGCCCACCAGTCAGAGGACACTCCGGATAGTCACAGACCTACTTGGGGGAAGGAGGTGCCTTTGTGCGAGTGGGTGTGGGTTTGCTGTTTTGTCTCATGTTCTGAGAATAGATAGGAAAGGCGGTTTGTTTGGTTTGAAGTGGACAGTTTCTAGTAAGTCATTTGACACGGCGAGTGTTTCTGTTTCTGTGTATCCCACTGTGTCCGTTGTTGTAGACATTAGAAAAGAGAATGCATTAATGGATGTGTCCTGTCTAGTATAAAACTTCCCATAATTCATCCTGCCCAATATATGAATGGACTGCAGCTTGTCTTATCGATGTGCAACACCTGCTATCTTTCTAAGTTGTTGTTTACTTCCTGAATTCTGGCCACTCTCCAGAATGGGCTCAGGGATTTGTGTCCAAAATATGTACCACCTCCAAGCTCTGTGACATGGCCATGTACAGGATAGCTGAAGAGAATGGCGAGCATCTCAGAAAACTCAGATATCAGTGTGACCAGGAAAGTCTCAGTGCAGAAACCCCACTTTGGGCCTTTTGCTTACTTATTGTTGTGTTGCACTGAATGTCAGGAAGGTCTTTGCCTCAGGCCACCCCTTTGTGAAGCCTGAAGAAAACAGTTTTCAAATGGAAATGAATGGGCCTCACCTGTGGCTCTTTGCTTAATTGCTTTGGAAAGGGATGTGTCTTTATCAGCCTCTTGGACCTGTGTGGGGCTGTGACTTAGGTTCTCAGCACCTGATGGATCTTAAGAATGATCCCATGTGAGCTTCCAAAACCAAAATAGCATAAAATATCATTCATTGTGGATGAAGTCTCTTGCCTTCCTCTGTTAGGTTCCTGCACTCCATCAAATGAGAATAGGAAGTCTTTGGGTCAAATGAGTTCTTCAAAGCCCTGCAGAGGTGCTTGTGTTTTCGCATGACTCTAAATCACCTAAAGAATCCATACCTAAAATCAGTATGCCTCAAATTGGAGAAACACAGAAGTATTAATGGCAGGCTTATTTGTTCACTCCTGGTTCACAGAAACGGTGTCCAGGCTACCCTGACTTTAGGCAAATGAGGGGCAAACGAGCTGATTTTGGACACTGTCTTGGGCTGCGCCCCTCATGGAAACCTCCAGCCAGAAGTTAAGATGATTGACTATATGGAATAAGATGAGGGCCATGTGAGAGTGTTTTGGTTTTAATGTTGCTCATTTGTGTGGCATTGGAATAAATGATTGGGTCCACGTGGGCTTGAACTCTGGTGTGATTCCCCTTAGAGACTGGGTTTTGGAAGTGAACTCAGGGAAGCATTGCCATGAATTTTGTTGGGATTTTAAGAGGCCAAGCATGAAAGTCACTCTTGGAAACTGAGACCTAGACCCCGGGTGGATTTCCACAGAGGTCTGGGAATCTCAGCAAGGATATTACATTATTTTATTCTTAAAGGAATGGCAGCCATAGTTGAGAGTCAAAACACACATGGACATCACATTGTAGACCCCATGGGCCTGGCCTAATGTGACCTTTTGTCCACTCTTTGGGAAGCCTTGCCTGTGAGAGTTCTCCAGAGATTTCATTGAAATGAGCTTCCTCACCATTTAATGTTTGCTGAATGAATTGAAACCCACAGTGCCTCCAACTTCATGCTTGAAAAATGGCTAGATAAATACCATGAAATTTTTGAAATTCCTATGACCAGGTGGCACTGGAGAAACATTGGATGTCCTATTGCTGATCATGAGTATACCAGACAGTGCCTTGATTTACTGAGTTTCATGAAAATGGTGTAGAACAGAGATGCCAGTATGTTGGAGCCTGCTGAGTAGTGGGTCTAGAGCAGTGCTGGGGAGGTGTTTGATAAAACATCCGTGGTAGGGCCATGTGGATCTACCATTGGATTCCAAATGGCTTGTAACTGACATGGTGCAGCCAGCAGACCCTTATATGTAAAGGCATCTTGTTATATAGAGAGTTAGCAGAGGAAAATTAAGAATCAGGTTGATATGGACAAGGGGACAATGGGGCAAGCTGTGAGAGATAGAAGCATAGTTGGTGCATTCTCTTGCAGACCCTGACCCACCACACATTACAGAACTCCCTCCAGCACTGTGTCCCAGTTTATCTCCTAGTATTTCGTGAAACAAATACCAAACTCACAGTGCAGCAGCAAAAACACCACAAAAAGAGGAGAAGGAACAAAAGGCTTCACAGTCCACATGGGGAGACACTTAGTCCCCAGTGGCCTCAGTTTACCTACAAAAAGAGGATTCAGCACTGCTTCATCTTGTTCATTGGAAAATAAGAAACCATGTAATCCAGGTCACATAGATGCAGACCCAGCTTTGATGGTCTCACTACAAAGGAAGCCAAATCTTCTGAAAACAACATATATTTCAAGTGCGGAAGCTCAGAGGCAGTTTCTCAAAAAGTTTTTAGGTCAGCAGAGCTCCATGTTTGTGGAGTGTTGACCCAGTCCCCTAGTTTTGGAAACTCCTCTACCACCTCCAAGGTTGTGAACTCCTGAGCATTTTCCATTCCAGATATGTATTCACTGATTTTGTAACTCTTCTCCTCTAATTTTGTCTTACTTGGGGTGAAGGTAATGTGAAGGCATTGTTCTGGATGAGAGCGGGAGGATATTTGTGCAGCCTATATTTACATACACATTGGATTCATTTTCCAATTTTCCATTCGATGTACTGAATCCCTGACACTAACCCATACCTAGTAGACTCAGACTATTCATCCTAATATAATGGGGGAAATTAACACAACACAATAGAAATACAAGCACTTCAGAGGAGACATGTTGTATAGTTGGACTCGACATTTGCATTATATAAGGTAGGGGTTATAAATCTAGTCAAATTATAATTGAAATATTCTCCATGTGTTTTTAAACTTAACAAATATGTGAATTCTTGTTTCCCTCTTCTGTAGCCTCTTCACACATGTATATTTATATGCATATATAGAATCCTACCAGGTATCACACGTACATTTTTGTGAGGTGGCAGTCTTGGCAGATACAAATTGTGAGAAGTGTTCACTCTTCCTAAATGCATTTGGAAATGAAAATTCAACCTATAAAAGAGCGTCCTAGTAGAACAACTTTATACATAAACTCATGTTCAGTAAAATAAATATTTTTGCCTCTGTGGATGATATATATTTACTGATGAATTCAGATTGGCATTTATATTGGTACTTTTTAATGTCTGTGAGTGTTGTGTGTGTGTATGTGTTTGTGTGTGTGTGTGTGTATATATATATATATATATATATATATATATATATATATAGATAGATAGATATATAGATAGATAGATATATAGATAGATAGATAGATAGATATAGGTATAGATATGGATATAGATATACTATCCAAATTTTTCAAAATATAAAATATATGTGTCTAATATACACTCTCTATATCATTCATGTTCATGTATGTGGATTTGTAATCAACTTTTCACAAGATTATAATCAGAAATATTCATCCACCTGAAATACATATTTGTTTTGTAGTACTGAAAACTAACTTCACTGAAAGGTGCATACAAATCCTAATTAACAACAGTAACTGACCCAGTCTAACATCAATGCAAGTAGACTCCTATGGGACATGATATGTAATTTGTCATTCATTTGTATTCGACACTGGTACATTATTGTTTCTTCAGTTTTTGCACATCATAGGATATACATTGCATCCACAAGTTCACAAACTAATAGGCATTTATTTCAACTTTAATCACTTCTTGCTTCAGAACACATGTATTGTCAGGGTTTCTTTACTGGTCTTTTCATGAGACTTCTTTCCAAACACATTATTTTGAATTTCCATAATCATTTTGAAGCAAAACTCACACACTCTTCATGATAAACCAAAACACTAATATTTCCATTAGATATATAACTGGTTGGAATGAATGATTGTATATCAATATACGATTTCCTTTAATTTTTCAGATATCAGTTCAATTTATTATTTAAAGTTCAATAAAGTTATATTATTTATTCACGGTATGGTCTATTCATGCTTTTTCTCTATTTTCATAGTAACAGGATACACCTCTTTGTAACCACGATTGTAATTTTACATCTTCAATATATTGCTCCCAGAAATGGTGAAAGAAATACTCATGTCACCTCATTATCACAGTAATATTCTGGACAAAAAATGGAAAGGTCACACTTATGATTGTACCAAAGCCTAAAAGGAAAATGAACATGGATTTCTAAAAACATCCATGTCCAGGTTGCCTAATGCTGTCAAATGTTAATCCTATTGGTGACTACATATTTGTTTTTTCCTAATTTATATTTTCAAACTCAACCCTGTTGAAAATGTCTACTTCTATCACTCACTTTATACTTTGCCTGATTTCGTAATGTTTCTATTGATATCTGCTTTTCTACATATTTTTCCCAGTTCAACATAGTGACTGACTCTTCATATGTGCTGACATTTACATTCACTCTATAACCGAAAGTCTATTGCTAAAGAACTTTTGGTCCAAATCCTATACTCACTCTTCTTCCTAAACCTACCGACTATCTTCCTAATCCTACTGAATATCTCGTTGACTGGATGTTCTCTTCTAAATTCAATCATCCAATGTACAAGGTCCTATACCATTGTATATCAAAATATCTGAGACATCTTTGCAGAACATAATTCAAAGCTAAGTATCCCAATCAAGGGCAAAACACTTCTGGGCTTCAAATCATACGTAGATTTCTGTTTTCATACTTATATTTCACCTCTATATTCTTGTAAATATTGCAGGTTCCAAATACCATTATTCATCGCACAGAATCATTCGTCACCAAATCAAACCTGTTTTTAACCCCAAGTATACACTGTTTCCTCAATCATTTTACAGAAGTGCAGGGACAGAGTGGTTCTGACAATACAGGAAATTTGGGGACCTTCCACCTGATGAGAACCTCAAATGTCCATGCACAAATGATACCTGGAGAAGTTGTAGGCAGGTATGAAGCACCTGAGAGAGCAAAAGTCATCTTCCATGGCAAACAACCTGGTCAGGATGAAGGGATGTGTCTGAATCTGCCTCTCTCTTCTTATTGTAGAGAAGGTGGACCAATCCAGGCCTGAGTGGAGAGCTGTTCCCGGGTGCCAATGGGTGATATACATTCTACCTTATGAAAGTGTCACAGGAAGTAGGGGCAACGTCCATCTTATGTTACCCTTGGAAGCAACTGTTAGGACAAAGTGGTTGCCAAGGCAGTGACCTCATTCAGTTCCAAAGAATGTGACATACCTCATTTCCTTGGTGATGGAAATCTCTGAACTTGGTATCCAAGAAGCCAGGCACCCAGAGGCAGTCCCAGTCCCAGGCCCAGTGGGCTCACTTGTTTGGATTTACCAAGGACAGAATCAGTTTTCTTGGTACCTAATGATGTGAGGATGGCCAAATGCCAGGATAGCTCTGAAGATGGACCTTTCCTGAGAAAACAGGTAGTGGCTAACCACTTTTTCCTGACATCTTCACAGAGTTGGTCAAGGAAACAAGATCTGAGAGAAGACAGGCCATTTTGGGGGAACATAGTATGGCCCACCAGTCAAAGGACACTCCAGATAGTCACAGACCTACTTGGGGGAAGGAGGTGCCTTTGTGGGAGTGGGTGTGGGTTTGTTGTTTTGTCTCAGGTTCTGCGAATAGATAGAAATGGCGGTTTGTTTGGTTTGGAGCGGAAAGTTTCTAGTAAGTCATTTGACAAGGCGAGTGTTTCTGTTTTTGTGTATCCCACTGTGTCCGTTGTTGTAGACATTAGAAAAGAGAATGCATTAATGGATGTGTCCTGTCTAGTATAAATCTTCCCATAATTCATCCTGCCCAACATATGAATGGACTGCAGCTTGTCTTATCAATGTGCAACACCTGCTATCTTTCTAAGTTGTTGTTTTCTTCCTGAATTCTGGCCACTCTCCAGAATAGGCTCAGGGATTTGTGTCCAAAATATGTACCACCTCCAAGCTCTGTGACATGGCCATGTACTGGATAGCTGAAGAGAATGGCGAGCATCTCAGAAAACTCAGATTTCAGTGTGACCAGGAAAGTCTCAGTGCAGAAACCCTGCTTTGGGCCTTTTGCTTACTTATTGTTGTGTTGCACTGAATGTCAGGAAGGTCTTTGCCTCAGGCCACCCCTTTGTGAAGCTTGAAGAAAACAGTTTTCAAATGGAAATGAATCGGCCTCACCTGTGGCTCTTTGTTTAATTGCTTTGGAAAGGGATGTGTCTTTATCAGCCTCTTGGACTTGTGTGTGGCTGTGACTTAGATTCTCAGCACCTGATGGATCTTAAGAATGATCCCATGTTAGCTTCCAAAACCAAAATGGCAAAAAAATATCATTCATTGTGGATGAATTCTATTGCCTTCCTCTGTTAGGTTCTTGCACTCCAACAAATGAGAATAGGGATTCTTTGGATCAATTGAGTTCTTAAAGCCCTGCAGAGGTGCTTGTGTTTTCGCATGACTCTAAATCACCTAAAGAATCCATACCTAAAATCAGCAGGCCTCAAATTGGAGAAACACAGAAGTATTAACGGCAGGCTTATTTGTTCACTCCTGGTTCACAGCAACGGTGTCCAGGCTACCCTGACTTTAGGCAAATGAGGGGCAAACGAGCTGATTTTGGACACTGTCTTGGGCTGCGTCCCTCATGGAAACCTCCAGCCAGAGGTTAAGATGATTGACTATATGGAATAAGGTGAGGGCCATGTGGGAGTGTTTTGGTTTTAATGTTGGTCATTTGTGTGGCATTGGAAAAAATGACTGGTTCCACGTGGGCTTGAACTCTGGTGTGATTCCCATAAACACTGGGTTTTGGAACTGAACTCAGAGAAGCATTGCTATGAATTTTGTTGGGATTTTAAGAGGCCACGCATGAAAGTCGCTCTTGGAAACTGAGACCTAGGCCCCGGGTAGATTTCCACAGAGGCCTGGGAATCTCAGCAAGGATATCACATGATTTTATTCTTAAAGAAATGCCATCCATAGTTGAGAGTCAAAACACACATGCACCTCACATTGTAGACCTCAATGGGCCTGGCCTAATGTGACCTTTTGTCCATTGTTTGGGAAGCCTTGCCTGTGACATTTCTCCAGAGATTTCATTGAAATGAGCTTCCTCACCATTTAATGTTTGCTGAATGAATTGAAACCCACAGTGCCTCCAACTTCATGCTTGAAAAATGGCTAGATAAATACCATGAAATTTTTGAAATTCCTATGACCAGGTGGCACTGGAGAAACATTGGATGTCCTATTGCTGATCATGAGTATACCAGACAGTGCCTTGATTTACTGAGTTTCATGAAAATGGTGTAGAACAGAGATGCCAGTAATTTGGAGCCTGCTGAGTAGTGGGTCTAGAGCAGTGCTGGGGAGGTGTTTGATAAAACATCCGTGGTAGGGCCATGTGGATCTACCATTGGATTCCAAATGGCTTGTAACTGACATGGTGCTGCCAGCAGACCCTTATATGTAAAGGCATCTTGTTATATGGAGAGTTTTAAGAGGAAAATTAAGAATCAGGTTGATATGGACAAGGGGGCAATGGGGCAAGCTGTGAGAGATAGAAGCCTAGTTGGTCCATTCTCTTGCAGACCCTGACCCACCACACGTGACAGAACTCCCTCCAGCACTGTGTCCCAGTTTAGCTGCTAGTATTTCGTGAAACAAATACCAAACTCACAGTGCAGCAGCCTAAACACCACAAAAAGTGGAGGAGGACCAAATGGCTTCACAGTCCACACGGGGAGATGGGGAGACACTTAGTCCCCAGTGGCCTCAGTTTACCTATAAAGAGAGGATTCAGCACTGCTTCATCTTGTTCATTGGAAAATAAGAAACCATGTCCTCCAGGTCACATAGATGCAGTCCCAGCTTTGATGGTCTCACTACAAAGCAAGCCAAATCTCATGAAAACAACATATATTTCAAGTGCGGAAGCTCAGAGGCAGTTTCTCAAAAAGTTTTTAGGCCAGAAGAGTTACATGTTTGTGGAGTGTTTACCATGTCCCTTACTTTTGGAAACTCCTAAACCACCTCCAAGGTTGTGAACTCCTGAGCATTTTCCATTCCAGATATGTATTCACTGATTGTGTAACTCTTCTCCTCTAATTGTGTCTTACTTGGGGTGAAGGTAATGTCAAGGCATTGTTTTGGATGAGAGCGGGAGGATATTTGTGCAGCATATATTTACATACACATTGGATTCATTTTCCAATTTTTCATTCGAAGTACTGAATCCCTGACACTAACCCATACCTAGTAGACTCAGACTATTCATCCTAATATAATGGGGAAAATTAACACAACACAATAGAAATACAAGCACTTCAGAGGAGACATGTTCTATAGTTGGACTTGACATTTGCATTATATAAGGTAGGAGTTATACATCTAGTCAAATTTTAATTGAAATATTCTCCATGTGTTTTTAAACTTAACAAATATGTGAATACTTGTTTCCAATTTCTGTAGCCTATTGACACATGTATATTTATATGCATATATAGAATCCTACCAGGTATCACACGTACATTTTTGTAAGGTGGATGTCTTGGCAGATACAAATTGTGAGAAGGGTTCACTCCTCCTAAATGCTGTTGGAAATGAAAATTCAACCTATAGGAGAGCGTCCTAGTAGAACAACATTATGCATAAACTCATGTTCAGGAAAATAAATATTTTTGCCTCTGTGGATGATATATATTTACTGATGAATTTCGATTGGCAATTATATTGGTACTTTTCAATGTCTGTGAGTGTGTGTGTGTGTGTGTGTGTGTGTGTGTGTATAGATATAGATATAGATATACTCTCCAAATTTTTCAAAATATGAAAAAATTTGTCTAATATATACTCTCTAAATTCATTCATGTTCATGTATGTGGATTTATAATCAACTTTTCACAAGATTATAATCAGAAATATTCATCCACCTGAAATACATATTTGTTTCCTAGGACTGACTACTAACTTCAGTGAAGGGTGCATACAAATCCTAATTATTCTACAGTATCTGACCCAGTCTAACATCAATGCAAGTAGACTCCTATGGGACATGATATGTAATTTGTCATTCATTTGTATTCAACACTGGTACATTATTGTTTCTTCAGTTTTTGCACATCATAGGATATACATTTCATCCACAAGTTCACAAATTAATAGGCATTTGTTTCAACTTTAATCACTTCTTGCTTCAGAAAACATGTATTGTCAGGGTTTCTTGACGGGTCTTTTCATCAGACTTCTTTCCAAACACATTATTTTGAATTTCCATAATCATTTTGAAGCAAAACTAACACACTCTTTAAGATAAACCAAAACACTAATATTTCCATTAGATATATAACTGGTTGGAATGAATGATTGTATATCAATATACAATTTCCTATTATTTTTCAGATATCAGTTCAATTCATTATTTAAAGTTCAAAAAAGTTATATTATTTATTCACAGTATGGTCTATTCGTGGTTTTTCTCTATGTTCATAGAAACAGGGTATACCTATTTGTACCCCCGATTCTAATTTTATATCTTCAATATATTGCTCCCAGAAATGGTGAAAGAAATACTCATGTCACCTCATTATCACAGTAATATTCTGGACAAAAAATGGAAAGGTCACACTTATGATTGTACCAAAGCCTAAATGGAAAGTGAACATGGATTTCTAAAAACATCCATGTCCAGGTTGCCTAATGCTGTCAATTGTCACTCCTATTGGTGACTACATATTTGTTTTTTCCCAATTTATATATTCAAACTCAACACTGTTGAAAATGTCTAATTCTATCCCTCACTTTATACTTTGCCTGATTTCGTAATGTTTCCATTGATATCTGCTTTTCTACATATTTTCCCCAGTTCAACATAGTGTCTGACTCTTCATATGTGCTGACATTTACATTCACTCTATAACCAAAAGTCTATTGCTAAAGAACTTTTGGTCCAAATCCTATACTCATTCGTCTTCCTAAACCTACCGACTATCTTCCTAATCCTACTGAATATCCCTTTTTGACTGGATGTTCTCTTCTAAATTCAATCATCCAATGTACAAGGTCCTATGCCATTGTATATCAAATTATCTGAGACATCTTTGCAGAACATAATTCAAAGCTAAGTATCCCAATCAAGGGCAAAACCCTTCTGGGCTTCAAAGCATACCTAGATTTCTTTTTTCATACTTATATTTCACCTCTATATTCTTGTAAATATTGCACGTTCCCATTCCCATTATTCATCGCACAGAATCATTCGTCACCAAATCAAACCTGTTTTTAACCCCAAGTATACACTGTTCCCTCAATCATTTTACAGAAGAGCAGGGACAGAGGGGTTCTTACAATACAGGAAAGTTGGGGATCTTCCACCAGATGAGAACCTCAAATGTCCATGCACAAATGATACCTGGAGAAGTTGTAGGCAGGTATGAAGCACCTGAGAGAGCAAAAGTCATCTTCCATGGCAAACAACCTGGTCAGGATGAAGGGATGTGTCTGAATCTGCCTCTCTCTTCTTATTGTAGACAAGGTGGAACAATCCAGGCCTGAGTGGAGAGCTCTTCCCGGGTGCCAAAGGTTGATATACATTCTACCTTATGAAAGTGTCACAGGAAGTAGGGGAAACCTCCATCTTATGTAACCCTTGGAAGCAACTGTTAGGACAAAGTGGTTGCCAAGGCAGTGACCTCATTCAGTTCCAAAGAATGTGACATACCTCATTTCCTTGGTGATGGAACTCTCTGAACTTGGTATCCAAGAAGGCAGGCACCCAGAGGCAGTCCCAGTCCCAGGCCCAGTGGGCTCACTTGTTTGGATTTACCAAGGACAGAGTCAGTTTTCTTGGTACCTAATGATGTGAGGATGGCCAAATGCCAGGAGAGCTCTGAAGATGGACCTTTCCTGAGAAAACAGGTAGTGGCTAACCACTTTTTCCTGACATCTTCATAGGGTTGGTCAAGGAAACAAGATCTGAGAGAAGACAGGCCATTTCAGGGGAACATAGTATGGCCCACCAGTCAGGGGACACTCCGGATAGTCACAGACCTACTCGGGGGAAGGAGGTGCCTTTGTGGGAGTGGGTGTGGGTTTGTTGTTTTGTCTCATGTTCTGAGAATAGATCGAAAAGGCGGTTTGTTTGGTTTGGAGCAGACAGTTTCTAGTAAGTCATTTGACAAGGCGAGTGTTTCTGTTTATGTGTATCCCACTGTGTCCGTTGTTGTAGACATTAGAAAAGAGAATGCATTAATGGATGTGTCCTGTCTAGTATAAATCTTCCCTATAATTCATCCTGCCCAATATATGAATGGACTTCAGCTTGTCTTATCGATGTGCAACACCTGCTATCTTTCTAAGTTGTTGTTTTCTTCCTGAATTCTGGCCACTCTCCAGAATGGGCTCAAGGATTTGTGTCCAAAATATGTACCACCTCCAAGCTCTGAGACATGGCCATGTAAAGGATAGTTGAAGAGAATGGCGAGCATCTCAGAAAACTCAGATATCAGTGTGACCAGGAAAGTCTCAGTGCAGAATCACTGCTTTGGGCTTTTTGCTTACTTATTGTTGTGTTGCACTGAATGTCAGGAAGGTCTTTGCCTCAGGCCACCCCTTTGTGAAGCCTGAAGAAAACAGTTTTCAAATGGAAATGAATGGGCCTCACCTGTGGTTCTTTGCTTAATTGCTTTGGAAAGGGATGTGTCTTTATCAGCCTCTTGGTCCTGTGTGTGGCTGTGACTTAGATTCTCAGCACCTGATGGATCTTAAGAATGATCCCATGTGAGCTTCCAAAACCAAAATGGCAAAAAATATCATTCATTGTGGATGAAGACTCTTGCCTTCCTCTGTTAGGTTCCTGCACTACAACAAATGAGAATAGGGATTCTGTGAGTCAAATGAGTTCTTCAAAGCCCTGCAGAGGTGCTTGTGTTTTCGCATGACTCTAAATCACCTAAAGAATCGATACCTAAAATCAGTAGCCCTCAATTGGAGAAACACAGAAGTATTAATGGCAGGCTTATTTGTTCACTCCTGGTTCACAGCAACGGTGTCCAGGCTACCCTGACTTTAGGCAAATGAGGGGCAAACGAGCTGATTTTGGACACTGTCTTGGGCTGCACCCCTCATGGAAACCTCCAGCCAGAGTTTAAGATGATTGACTATATGGAATAAGGTGAGGGCCATGTGGGAGTGTTTTGGTTTTAATGTTGGTCATTTGTGTGGCATTGGAAAAAATGACTGGTTCCACGTGGGCTTGAACTCTGGTGTAATTCCCTTTAGACACTGGGTTTTGGAACTGAACTCAGAGAAGCATTGCTATGAATTTTGTTGGGATTTTAAGAGGCCACACATGAAATTCGCTCTTGGAAACTGAGACCTAGGCCCCGGGTAGATTTCCACAGAGGCCTGGGAATCTCAGCAACGATATCACATGATTTTATTCTTAAAGAAATGGCATCCATAGTTGAGAGTCAAAACACACATGCACCTCACATTGTAGACCTCAATGGGCCTGGCCTAATGTGACTTTTGTCCATTCTTTGGGAAGCCTTGCCTGTGACAGTTCTCCAGAGATTTCAATGAAATGAGCTTCCTCACCATTTAATGTTTGCTGAATGAATTGAAACCCACAGTGCCTCCAACTTCATGCTTGAAAAATGGCTAGATAAATACCATGAAATTTTTGAAATTCCTATGACCAGGTGGCACTGGAGAAACATTGGATGTCCTATTGCTGATCATGAGTATACCAGACAGTGCCTTGATTTACTGAGTTTCATGAAAATGGTGTAGAACAGAGATGCCAGTAAGTTGGAGCCTGCTGAGTAGTGGGTCTAGAGCAGTGGTGGGGAGGCGTTTGATAAAACATCCGTGGTAGGACCATGTGGATCTACCATTGGATTCCAAATGGCTTGTAACTGACATGGTGCTGCCAGCAGACCCTTATATGTAAAGGCATCTTGTTATATGGAGAGTTTTAAGAGGAAAATTAAGAATCAGGTTGATATGGACAAGGGGGCAATGGGGCAAGCTGTGAGAGATAGAAGCCTAGTTGGTGCATTCTCTTGCAGACCCTGACCCACCACACGTGACAGAACTCCCTCCAGCACTGTGTCCCAGTTTAGCTGCTAGTATTTCGTCAAACAAATACCAAACTCACAGTGCAGCAGCCTAAACACCACAAAAAGTGGAGGAGGACCAAATGGCTTCACAGTCCACACGGGGAGACGGGGAGACACTTAGTCCCCAGTGGCCTCAGTTTACCTATAAAGAGAGGATTCAGCACTGCTTCATCTTGTTCATTGGAAAATAAGAAACCATGTCCTCCAGGTCACATAGATGCAGACCCAGCTTTGATGGTCTCACTACAATGAAGCCAAATCTCATGAAAACAACATATATTTCAAGTGCGGAAGCTCAGAGGCAGTTTCTCAAAAAGTTTTTAGGCCAGCAGAGTTACATGTTTGTGGAGTGTTTACCATGTCCCTTACTTTTGGAAACTCCTAAACCACCTCCAAGTTTGTGAACTCCTGAGCATTTTCCATTCCAGATGTGTATTCACTGATTGTGTAACTCTTCTCCTCTAATTGTGTCTTACTTGGGGTGAAGGTAATGTCAAGGCATTGTTTTGGATGAGAGCGGGAGGATATTTGTGCAGCATATATTTACATACACATTGGATTAATTTTCCAATTTTTCATTCGAAGTACTGAATCCCTGACACTAACCCATACCTAGTAGACTCAGACTATTCATCCTAATATAATGGGGAAAATTAACCCAACACAATAGAAATACAAGCACTTCAGAGGAGAAATGTTCTATAGTTGGACTTGACATTTGCATTATATAAGGTAGGAGTTATACATCTAGTCAAATTTTAATTGGAATATTCTCCATGTGTTTTTAAACTTAACAAATATGTGAATACTTGTTTCCAATTTCTGTAGCCTATTCACACATGTATATTTATATGCATATATACAATCCTACCAGGTATCACATGTACATTTTTGTAAGGTGGATGTCTTGGCAGATACAAATTGTGAAAAGTGTTCACTCCTCCTAAATGCTGTTGGAAATGAAAATTCAACCTATAAGAGAGCGTCCTAGAAGAACAACATTATACATAAACTCATGTTCAGTAACATAAATATTTTTGCATATGTGGATGATATATATTTACTGATGAATTTCGATTGGCATTTATATTGGTACTCTTTAATGTCTGTGAATGTTGTGTGTGTGTGTGTGTGTGTGTGTCTGTGTGTGTGTGTGTCTGTGTATGTGTATAGACATAGATATATATATACTCTCCAAATTTTTCAAAATATGAAAAAATGTGTCTAATATATACTCTCTAAATTCATTCATGTACATGTATGTGGATTTATAATCAACTTTTCACAAGATTATAATCAGCAATATTCATCCACCTGAAATACATATTTGTTTCCTAGTACTGAAACCTAACTTCAGTGAATGGTGCATACAAATCCTATTTACTCTACAGTAACTGACCCAGTCTAACATCAATGCAAGAAGACTCCTATGGGACATGATATGTAATTTGTCATTCATTTGTATTCGACACTGGTACATTATTGTTTCTTCAGTTTTTGCACATCATAGGATATACATTGCATCCACAAGTTCACAAATTAATAGGCATTTGTTTCAACTTTAATCACTTCTTGCTTCAGAACACATGTATTGTCAGGGTTTCTTGACTGGTCTTTTCATCAGACTTCTTTCCAAACACATAATTTTGAATTTCCATAATCATTTTGAAGCAAAACTCAGACACTCTTCATGATAAACCAAAACACTAATATTTCCAATAGATATATAACTGGTTGGAATGAATGATTGTATATCAATATACGATTTCCATTAATTTTTCAGATATCAGTTCAATTCATTATTTAAAGTTGAAAAAATTATATTATTTATTCACAGTATGGTCTATTCATGCTTTTTTTCTATGTTCATAGAAACAGGGTACACCTCTTTGTACCCTGATTCTAATATTACATCTTCAATATATTGCTCCCAGAAATGGTGAAAGAAATACACATGTCACCTCATTATCACAGTAATATTCTGGACAAAAAATGGAAAGGTCACACTTATGATTGTACCAAAGCCTAAATGGAAAGTGAACATGGATTTCTAAAAACATCCATGTCCAGGTTGCCTAATGCTGTCAATTGTCAATCCTATTGGTGACTACATATTTGTTTTTTCCCAATTTATATATTCAAACTCAACACTGTTGAAAATGTCTAATTCTATCCCTCACTTTATACTTTGCCTGATTTCATAATGTTTCTGTTGATATCTGCTTTTCTACATATTTTCCCCAGTTCAACATAGTGACTGACTCTTCATATGTGCTGACATTTACATTCACTCTATAACCAAAAGTCTATTGCTAAAGAACTTTTGGTCCAAATCCTATACTCACTCTTCTTCCTAAACCTACCGACTATCTTCCTAATCCTACTGAATATCCCTTTTTGACCTGATGTTCTCTTCTAAATTCTATCATCCAATGTACAACGTCCTATGCCATTGTAATTCGAATTATCTGAGACATCTTTGCAGAACATAATTCAAAGCTAAGTATCCCAATCAAGGGCAAAACCCTTCTGGGCTTCAAATCATACCTAGATTTCTGTTTTCATACTTATATTTCACCTCTATATTCTTGTAAATATTGCAGGTTCCCAATGCCATTATTCATCGCACAGAATCATTCGTCACCAAATCAAACCTGTTTTTAACCCCAAGTATACACTGTTCCCTCAATCATTTTACAGAAGTGCAGGGACAGAGGGGTTCTTACAATACAGGAAAGTTGGGGATCTTCCACCAGATGAGAACCTCAAATGTCCATGCACAAATGATACCTGGAGAAGTTGTAGGCAGGTATGAAGCACCTGAGAGAGCAAAAGTCATCTTCCATGGCAAACAACCTGGTCAGGATGAAGGGATGTGTCTGAATCTGCCTCTCTCTTCTTATTGTAGACAAGGTGGAACAATCCAGGCCTGAGTGGAGAGCTGTTCCCGGGTGCCAATGGTTGATATACATTCTACCTTATGAAAGTGTCACAGGAAGTAGGGGAAACCTCCATCTTATGTAACCCTTGGAAGCAACTGTTAGGACAAAGTGGTTGCCAAGGCAGTGACCTCATTCAGTTCCAAAGAATGTGACATACCTCATTTCCTTGGTGATGGAACTCTCTGAACTTGGTATCCAAGAAGCCAGGCACCCAGAGGCAGTCCCTGTCCCAGGCCCAGTGGGCTCATTTGTTTGGATTTACCAAGGACAGAGTCAGTTTTCTTGGTACCTAATGATGTGAGGATGGCCAAATGCCAGGAGAGCTCTGAAGATGGACCTTTCCTGAGAAAACAGGTAGTGGCTAACCACTTTTTCCTGACATCTTCACAGAGTTGTTCAAAGAAACATGATCTGAGAGAAGACAGGCCATGTCGGGGTAACATAGTATGGCCCACCAGTCAGAGGATACTTCGGATAGTCAAAAACCTTCTTGGGGGCAGGAGGTGCCTTTGTGGGAGTGGGTGTGGGTTTGTTGTTTTGTCTCATGTTCTGAGAATAGATAGGAAAGGCGTTTTGTTTGGTTTGGAGTGGACAGTTTCTAGTAAGTCATTTGACACGGCGAGTGTTTCTGTTTCTGTGTATCCCACTGTGTCCGTTGTTGTAGACATTAGAAAAGAGAATGCATTAATGGATGTGTCCTGTCTAGTATAAATCTTCCCATAATTCATCCTGCCCAATATATGAATGGACTGCAGCTTGTCTTATCGATGTGCAACACCTGCTATCTTTCTAAGTTGTTGTTTTCTTCCTGAATTCTGGCCACTCTCCAGAATAGGCTCAGGGATTTGTGTCCAAAATATGTACCACCTCCAAGCTCTGTGACATGGCCATGTACTGGATAGTTGAAGAGAATGGCGAGCATCTCAGAAAACTCAGATATCAGTGTGACCAGGAAAGTCTCAGTGCAGAAACACTGCTTTGGGCTTTTTGCTTACTTATTGTTGTGTTGCACTGAATGTCAGGAAGGTCTTTGCCTCAGGCCACCCCTTTGTGAAGCCTGAAGAAAACAGTTTTCAAATGGAAATGAATGGGCCTCACCTGTGGCTCTTAGCTTAATTGCTTTGGAAAGGGATATGTCTTTATCAGCCTCTTGGACCTGTGTGTGGCTGTGGCTTAGATTCTCAGCACCTGATGGATCTTAAGAATGATCCCATGTGAGCTTCCAAAACCACAATGGCAAAAAATATCATTCATTTTGGATGAAGTCTCTTGCCTTCCTCTGTTAGGTTGCTGCACTCCATCAAATGAGAATAGGGATTATTTGGGTCAAATGAGTTCTTCAAAGCCCTGCAGAGGTGCTTGTGTTTTTGCTTGACTCTAAATCACCTAAAGAATTGATACCTAAAATCAGTAGACCTCAAATTGGAGAAATACAGAAGTATTAACGGCAGGTTTATTTGTTCACTCCTGGTTCACAAAAATGGTGTCCAGCCTACCCTGACTTTAGGCAAATGAGGGGGAAACGAGCTGATTTTGGACACTGTCTTGGGCTGCGCCCCTCATGGAAACCTCCAGCCAGATGTTAAGATGATTGACTATATGGAATAAGATGAGGGCTATGTGGGAGTGTTTTGGTTTTAATGTTGCTCATTTGTGTGGCATTGGAATAAATGACTGTGTCCACGTGGGCTTGAACTCTGGTGTGATTCCCCTTAGAGACTGGGTTTTGGAACTGAACTCAGAGAAGCATTGCCATGAATTTTGTTGGGATTTTAAGAGGCCATGCATGAAAGTCGCTCTTGGAAACTGAGACCTACCCCCCGGGTGGATTTCCACAGAGGCCTGGGAATCTCAACAAGGATATCACATGATTTTATCCTTAAAGAAATGGCAGCCATATTTGAGAGTCAAAACACACATGGACCTCACATTATAGACCTCAATGGGCCTCGCCTAATGTGACCATTTGTCCACTCTTTGGGAAGCCTTGCCTGTGAGAGTTCTCCAGAGATTTTATTGAAATGAGCTTCCTCACCATTTAATCTTTGCTGAATGAATTGAAACCCACAGTGCCTCCAACTTCATGCTTGAAAAATGGCTAGATAAATACCATGAAATTTTTGAAATACCTATGACCAGGTGGCACTGGAGAAACATTGGATGTCCTTTTGCTGATCATGATTATACCAGACAGTGCCTTGATTTACTGAGTTTCATGAAAATGGTGTAGAACAGAGATGCCAGTAGTTTGGAGCCTGCTGAGTAGTGGGTCTAGAGCAGTGGTGGGGAGGTGTTTGATAAAACATTCGTGGAAGGGCCTTGTGGATCTACCATTGGATTCCAAATGGCTTGTAACTGACATGGTGCAGCCAGCAGACCCTTATATGTAAAGGCATCTTGTTATATGGAGAGTTTTCAGAGGAAAATTAAGAATCAGGTTGATATGGACAAGGGGGCAATGGGGAAAGCTGTGAGAGATAGAAGCCTAGTTGGTGCATTCTCTTGCAGACCCTGACCCACCACACGTGACAGAACTCCCTCCAGCACTGTGTCCCAGTTTAGCTCCTAGTATTTCGTGAAACAAATACCAAACTCACAGTGCAGCAGCCTAAACACCACAAAAAGTGGAGGAGGACCAAATGGCTTCACAGTCCACACGGGGAGACGGGGAGACACTTAGTCCCTAGTGGCCTCAATTTACCTAAAAAGAGAGGATTCAGCACTGCTTCATCTTGTTCATTGGAAAATAAGAAACCATGTCCTCCAGGTCACATATATGCAGACCCAGCTTTGATGGTCTCACTACAAAGGAAGCCAAATCTCATGAAAACAACATATATTTCAAGTGCGGAAGCTCAGAGGCAGTTTCTCAAAAAGTTTTTAGGCCAGTAGAGCTCCATGTTTGTGGAGTGTTTACCCTGTCCCTTACTTTTGGAAACTCCTCTACCACCTCCAAGGTTGTGAACTCCTGAGCATTTTCCATTCCAGATATGTATTCACTGAATTTGTAACTCTTCTCCTCTAATTGTGTCTTACTTGGGGTGAAGGTAATGTCAAGGCATTGTTCTGGATGAGAGCGGGAGGATATTTGTGCAGCATATATTTACATACACATTGGATTCATTTTCCAATTTTCCATTTGAAGTACTGAATCCCGGACACTAAAACTTACCTAGTAGACTCAGACTATTCATCCTAATATAATGGGGAAAATTAACCCAACACAATAGAAATACAAGCACTTCAGAGGAGACATGTTGTATAGTTGGACTTGACATTTGCCTTATATAAGGTTGGAGTTATAAATCTAGTCAAATTTTAATTGAAATATTGTCCATGTGTTTTTAAACTTAACAAATATGTGAATTCTTGTTTCCCTTTTCTGTAGCCTATTCACACATGTATATTTATATGCATATATAGAATCCTACCAGGTATCACACGTACATTTTTGTGAGGTTTCTGTCTTGGCAGATACAAATTGTGAGAAGAGTTCACTCCTCCTAAATGCTTTTGGAAATGAAAATTCAACCTATAGGAGAGCGTCCTATTAGAAAAACATTATATATAAACTCCTGTTCAGTAAAATAAATATTTTTTGCATTTGTGGATGATATATATTTACTGATGAATTTCGATTGGCATTTATATTGGTACTTTTTAATGTCTGTGAGTGTTGTGTGTGTGTGTGTGTGTGTGTGTATATATATATATATATATATATATAGATAGATAGATAGATAGATATAGATATATAGATATAAATATAGATATACTCTCCAAATTTTTCAAAATATGAAATATATGTGTCTTATTTTGCACTTCCTAAATTTTTCATATTCATGAATGTGGATTTATAATTATCTTTTCACAAGATTATTCTCAGAAACATTCATATACCCTACGAGACTCTTACCACTAATACTAATATAATGGAGAAAAAGAACCCAAACAGAATAGATACAAGCATTTCAGAAGAGACATGGTGTATAGTTGGACTTGCCTTTTGCATAATATAAGGTAAGAGTTATAAATCTATTCAATTTATTGAAATAATTTTCCATGTATTATTTTTTTTGACACAACACAAAATTTAATCTTCGAAAAATAAATAAAATTGACACTTCCTTAACCAAGCTAATGAAGAAAAAAAAAACTCAAATTACTAAAATTAAGGATCATAAAGGAACTTTTACAGAGTACACAACTAAAATACAGAGAATAATTGAAAACTAATTTGAAAATTTATAGTCTAATAAATTAAAATACCATGATGACATCAATAAAATTTTAGAGATATACCCAAACTTAATTAGTAGAACGTGAACAATTTAAACAAATCAATTTCAAGCAATGAAATAGAAGTTGCTGTCAACAGCCTACCAATCAAGCAAAGCCCAGGAACAGACAGATTCTCAGCCATGTTCTACAAGACCTTCAAAGAAGCATTCATCACAATACTTCTCAAATTATTCCATAAAATAGAAAAGGATGGAACTCCTCCAAACTCATTCCATGAGGCTATTATCACTCACATACCAAAATCAGACAAAGACACATCAAGGAAAGAAAACTTCAGAGCAATATTCCTGACAAAGATATATACAAAAATTCTCAATAAAATTCTTTTTTTTAAGCCAAAGTTAATCAAAAGGGATAAAGAGGGACACTACACACTATTCCATGTGTTTTTAAAGTTAAGAAATATATGAATTCCTGTCTCCCTTTCTCTGTAGCCTATTAAGCACATGTATTTTTATATGCACAAATAGAATCCTACCTGGTTTCACACGTACATTCTTGTAAGGTGGCTGACTTGGCAGATACTATTTGTGAGAAGAGATCACTCCTCTTAAACGCTGTTGGTACAGAAAATTCAACCCATGGGTGAGCTTCCTAGATGAACAACATTATACATACATCCATGTTCAGTAAAATGAATATTTTGGGATATGCGGATGAGTTATTTTTCATGATGAATTTCGATTGACATATATATTGCGACATTATAATGTGTGTGTGTTTGTCTGTCTCTCTCTCTCTCTCTCTCTCTCTCTCTATATATATATATATATATATATATATATATATATATAGTCTCCAGATTTTCCAAAATATGAAATATATGTCTTCTTATACACCACCTGAATTCATTCATATTCATATATATGGATTTATAATCAACTTTTAACAAGTTTATTCTCAGAAATATACATCCACTGAAATACATATTTGTTTCCTAGTACTGAAAACTAAATTCAGGGAAGGGTTCTTACAAATCCTAATATTTCTAGACTAACTGACCAAGTTTAACATCAATGCAAATACATTCCTATTGGATATGATGTGTTTTTTAAAGTTCATTTTTATTCAAACTTGGTACGTTATTATTTATTCAGTTTATGGACATCATAAAATATATCCTTTCATTCACAAGTTCACAAATTTATAAATATTTGGTTTACTTTCAATCACTTCCTCCTTCGGAACACATATATTCCTCCATGTTTCTTGACTGGTCTTTTCACTAGACTTCTTTCTAAACACATTATTTTCGATTCCATTATCATTTTTGAAGCAAAACTCACACACTATTCATGATAAACGGTAACCCTAATAATACCATTAAATATATAACTTGTTGGAATGAATGTACGTATATCAATATATGATTTCGTCTATATTTTCAGATATTAAAACAATCCATTATGTAAATTTGGAACCAGTCACATAATTTTTTCACAGTATGGTCTATTAATGCATCATCTCTATATTCATCAACACAGGGTAAACCTCTTAGTATCCCCAGTACTAATTTATATGTTTTCAAAATATTGCTCCCAGAAAAGGTGGAAGAAATACTCATGTCACCTGATCTACATATACATATTATCACAGTAATATTCTGGACACAAAATGCAAAGGTCACCATTATGATTGCAATAAAGCCTCAATGGAATGTGAACATGGATTACTAAAAACATCCATGTCCAATTTGCCTAATGCTCTCAAATGTCAATCCAATTGGTGACTACATTTTTGTTTCTTTTTAAGATTATGTATTCAAATTCAACCCTGTTGAAAATGTCAAATCTTATCACTCACGTTATACTTTGCCTGATTTCCTAATGTCTCTATTGATGTCTGCCTTCCTACATATTTTTCCCAGTTCATCATTGTGCCCAACTTTTCACATATGGTGCCATTTATATTCACTCTCTAACCGAAACCTATTGCTAAAGAACTTTTGGTCCAAATCCTAGACTCACTCTTCCTCCTAAACCTACTGACTATCTTTCTAATCCTACACACTATCCCTTTTTCACTGGATGTTCTCTTCTACATTCAATCATCTGAGGTACAGGGTCTTATGCCATTGTATATCGATTTGCATCGACCTCGGTGCAAAACATTACTCAAGCTAAGGATCCCAATCAAGAGCCCAAATCCTTCTGGGCTTCAAATATTACCTAGATTTCTGTTTTCATACTTATATTTTACCTCTATATTCTTATAAATATTGCTGGTTCCCAATACCATTTTTCATCCAGCAGAATGATTCCTAAGCCAAATGGAACATGCTATTAACCCTAACCATACAATGTTCCCTCAATCTCACTTTACAGAAGAGCAGGGATAAAGTTGATATTACAATACAGGAAGTTAGGAGATCTTCCACCTGCTGAGTACCTCAAAATCCATGCAGAAATAATCCCTGGAGAAGATGTAGGCAGCTATGAAAGACCTGAGAGAACAAAAGTCATATTCCATGGCAAACAACATGGTCAGGATGAAAGGATGTGTCTGAGTCAGCCTCTCTATTCTTAATGCAGGGAAGATGGACCAAAGTGGAGAGCTGTTCCCAGGTGACAATGGTTTCTATACCATTCTAACATGTGAAAGTATCACAGGAAGTAGGGCAGCCTCCATGTCAGGAGACACTAGGATGCAACTGTTAGGACAAAGTAGTGGCCAAGACAGGGACCTCATTTATTTCCTGAAGGTAGTGACCTCACCTCATTTCCTTGGTGATGGAACTCTCTGAATTTTGTGATCCAGGAAGCCAGGCACCACAGCCAGTCCAAGTCCCAGTCGCAGTGGGCTCACTTGTTTGGATTTACTAAGGACAGAGTCAGTCTTTCTTGGTACCTACTGATGTAAGGGTTGCCAAATACTAAGAAAGCTCTGAAGAGGGGTCTTTCCTGAGAGGACAGGAATTGGCTCACCACTGCCTCCTGACAACTTCACAGAGTTGACCAAGGAGACCAGATCTGAGACAGAAAGGCCATTTGTGGGGAACATCGTATGGCCTACCAGTCAGAGGACACTCCAGATAGTGACAGACCTTCTTGGGGGAAGGAGTTGCATTTGTGGGTGTTGGTTTGTGTTTGTGGTTTTTTTCCATGTTCTGAGAATAGGTAAAAAAGGAGGTTTGTTTGGATTGGAGGGAACTGTTTCCAGTAAGTCATTTGACAAGGAGACTGTTTCTATGTCTGTGTATCCCACTGTGTTTTTCTTTGTGAATATTAGAAAAAAATAGCTCATTGGGTGTGTCCTGTCTAGTAGAAAGCTTCCCAGCATGCATCCTTTCCAATTAATGAATGGACTGAGGCTTGCCTTATCCATGGGCAACACCTGCTATCTACCTAATTTTCCATTTTTTCATGAATTCTGGCCACTCTCAAGATTAGTATCATGTATTTTTGTACAAGATATGTACCACCTCCAAGCTCTGTGACATGGCCATGTACTGGATAGCTGAAGGGAATGGCGAGAATCTCAGAAAACTCACATATTAGAGTAACAAGGAAAGTCTCCGTGGAGAAACCCTGCTTGGGGCCTTTTGATTACCTATTGTTCTGTTGCTCTGAATGTCAGAAAGGTCTTTGCCTCAGGCCACCCCTTTGTGAAGCCTGAAGAAAACAGTTTTCAAATGGAAATGAATGGGCATCACCTGTGGCTCTTTGCTTCATTGCTTTGGAAATGGATGTGTCTGAATCAGCCTCTTGGCCCTGTGTGAGCCTGTGGTTTAGATTTTCAGCACCTGATGAATCTAAAGAAAGATCCCATGTGGGCATCCAAAACCTAAATGGAAAAAAGATCAGTCATTGTGGATGAAGACTCTCGCCTTCCTCTGTAAGATTCCTGACCTCCATCAAGTGAGAATAGGGATCATTTGTGTCAAATAAGTTCTTCAAAGGGCTGCAGAGGGGAGACAATAGGTGCTTGGGTTTTCTTATAACTCCAATTCACACTAAAAATCTATAACCCACAGTCAGTAGGCCTCAAATTTGAGAAGTGGAGTAGTATTAACGGCAGGCCTATTTGATCACTTCTGGTTCACACTAACGTTGTCCAGGCCACCCTGACTTTAGGCAAATGAGGGACAAGGGAGATTATTTTTGACACTGTCTTGGGCTGTGCCCCTCATGGAAACCTCCAGCTAGAGGTTATGATTAGTGTCTATATAAAAAGATGAAGAGGGCCATGTGAGAGTGTTTTGGTTTTAATTGTCATCATTTGTGTGGCAATTTGAAGAGATGCCTGGGTCCACCTGGGCTTGAACTCTGTTGTGATTCCCCTTAGAGACTGAGTTGTGTAACTGACCTCAGAGAAGTATTGCCATGAATTGTGTTGGGATTTCAGGAGGCCACACATGAGATTCACCATTGGAATCTGAGATCTTGGCCCAGGGTGACTTTACACAGAGCACTGGGAATCTAAGCCAGGATATCACAAGATTTTATTCTGAAAGATTCCAGCCATAGTTAAAACACCAACAGGGAATCTTTAGATCACTTATAAGCAAATTAAAAAACAAAATTTTTTAACAAGAGTAAAAATACTTAGTTAATGTAATGCTACCCTGAATTTTTTGGGTGAGTTATACTTTATATTCCCTGTTTGAGATCCTAGTAAACTTGAGAGAAAAAAAAAAGAAAAAAACAAAACTTTTGAACATAACTTTAAATGAAATAAAATCTGACCTACTGCTTTTGTAGTCATTCTCACATGTAGTAAGATGGGACACAGAGCCTTATCTCAGGTAAGACAGGGCTGTTTATAAATCTTAAGTGTTTTAGTTCTAAAGCTGATCTTCGTTTTTTAATATCCTTTCACAAAGTTTACATAAATTGTTTAAGGTCACATGAACATTAGCTAACACCATATAATATCACTTTTGAAACATGAATTAAAGAATGGCTGAATGTTTTTAACATTCAAATAGATTAGGCTCTCATTAATTTAAAAATACATTTAAATTGTTCCACAATGTAAAGTGTAACATAAAACTTTACATATCTTATTGATAACAGGTAAATAAATCCCCAATATATATTTTATTTACCATACAACTTCAGAACACCAGCTTGATATAATGCTCTTTTAAAGTTTCTACCTTATCGAGTTGTATAACTGGAAGATATGAGCACATTAATAGCATCACAGTTACATTGATGTTTCTACATTAACCAAGTTTATCTTTTAAAGAAATGGCAGTACAGTGCTCTAAAATAACAGTTCTGTTTTAAACAGTTGTTTAATTTTTATGGTTGCTTGCTCTGGAAAAAATAAAACTTAATAAACACAATGTTATGAGTAATCTTATGTTTTAAGAAATTTTTGTCTCTTTAACACATGACTAATTTTTACAATCTTACACAGACTTTAGTAGAAAGTCTGTATAAGATTGTAAACATTTTATACAGATTTTGTACTAAAAATTGATAGACCTTAGTATATCAATCAGATATCAAACAAAAACACTCATGAATGAGTAAATCCAAATCAAATTTACTTTACTTTTTAATCAAAATATTAGACAAATGTATTGAACAGTGTAAACCATTTTTTGGTTGAAGGAAAAGTCCTAGAACAAAGTCATATAGACCTTTGGTAGACAATAATATTTTATTAGATTTTTGAACACCTAGAATAACTTATAGGCATAAATTTGAAGACATTTATATTTATCTGTTTATCCAATCTAAATTGAAACATTTAAACCATGTGAATTAAAGATCTGTGGTCCACTTTTTAAAATTTGTTTTTATGAGCGCTTTTTTATATGGATGCTCCTTATATATGTTAATTTGTGTATCATTTGAATGATATACGGACATATGTATATATATATATATATATATATATATATATATATATATATATATATATAGACATACAACACATAACAAAAGTGTGCACACCTAATAATAGTGAAGGCCTTGTAGCTTTTCACAGGTGAAATCACCATTGCAATGTTTTTAAAACTCCACAGTTGGTCAAAGATAAAACTGATCAGAAAAACATTAACCTAGGTCTGTAGGATGAAAATCATAAACTCAAAAAAAAAAAAGAATCTAAGAAAAAATTATGAGTCCTAGAAAAAATGACTGGCCGGTAATTAGTAAATACCATACAATTTACCATTTTTTCCCTTAGGCCTCAGATCAGTCTCCTACTGAGCTTACAGGAGACTTTCATTTGCATTTCAACAGAAGTCCTGGCTGAGGTCTGGAAGGAGCAGGAAAAAACTGCTATTCTGAGCAGACACCTCAGGCCTAAGGCATTTTAACCATAATTTTCTGGTTAGGATGTTGAAAATTATGCTACAAGTTTAAGATACAATTCACAAAATTTTATATCTTTACATCTTGTTTTGTCAACAGATATCATACTATGATTTACTATCCTTGTCCAAATTAATGCACTGGTAAACACAGTGACATTTTCCCAGGCTACCCAATTCAAAATTGGAGAAAAAAAGACTGCATGATTTGGAAGTTACTTGCCAACTTGGAAGTAGAGTTCTTTAGTTTTCCATCCTAAGTATTTAAGTTCTCTGGCATGAATTATCTGAAATCAAAAACTAAACAATTACCTAAACCCGACTTTTAACAGCAATATTGTGCAATGCTTCAAAAAACGCATTCAGATACCAGATTTTTACAATAAAACATCATCATTTAGACACACATTCAGCTAAGATCATTCTCAAGAAACAATTTATAATATAAACACATTATTGCACATGTCTTAAAGGGCCAAAAACAAAGGCACAAGACAGACAGAAAGGATCTCCAGAATATGGCTGACAGACAGAAGCCTTTAAAACAGAGCAGATAAGAGAAAAATCTCCTGCACCAGTGGCACCACAGATGTCCCCACAAGGGGACCAGATGTTTTCACAGAGAAGCTACCTGAAATGTAAAATCAAGGGTCTCCATGGTGACTTTACTGCATTTAGTGTCCCCTTTTTATTTTTCTCTTTTAAAAGAAGACAGGGGTGTCATAATGCTTACAGTGCAGGGAATGAAGGAGGGAATTCCCTGAAGCAACAGGGCTTTGGCAGTTGCTGGGGTCCCTCAGTCCCTCCTTTTACTTACAGGATTAGCTCTTCTGTTTCGGGTCCACTCCAAGCATGCTCCATCTCCTAACATTTCAGTCGTCAGCTCTCAAAAAGTTCTGGGACGGGGCCGGGTATCAAAATTTGTAACTTAAAGTTCGGTTTCTGACCCTGAAGCAAATTAATGCTAATTTAATAATGAGGACAGGGTTTTGAGAAAAAGAAAATGGAGGTTTATTGCTTTGCTAACAAAGGAAAAACAAGGGGACTCTGCCAAAAGGTTGTGACTCTCATGATCTGGAGGGACAAGGGATTTTAAAGAGTTTCACTTGTTAACCTGGGATATACTCAGTTCTTCGTTCCCCAGCAGGCATTGCCCTGTGCAGTGGGTGTGCTCCAGGCAGCCAGCTAGGGGCTTCTTTCTTCCTGCTTAACAAAGGTGGGTAAAGTTCATCACAGTTCCTTAAAACACAGTCGAAAGGGTGTCAGGCTTACTTGCTTTGTTACCCTTTTTCACGTCCAATATCCTTAAAATTTTACCACAGAAATCAAACAAAAAAACGCACAAAAACAAACAACAAAAAACATATAGACCACAGAACAAAACACAGAAAAACAGAATCCTGGTGCCGAAACAGAAAAACAGAGGAGCAATGCAACATCTTGCTAAAGCTCCAGGGTAGGAGCGTGTGTGTGCCCATCGGCACCTCTCTACCCTTCCAGAGGAATTCCCTACAGAACAGAACAGAGGACAGCATGATTCTCATTACTGTCCTGGACAGGAGTGTATGTGAGCCTCCCCAGGCCACCTCTCTGTCATCAGAAGAGATCTCCCTTAACCAGATATCAGATGTTATAAAGGCGCCACTTACCTATGGAGGCCTCCTCCACCAGGGGCTTGATAATAGTTTTAGTGTGGTGGTTCACTGCAGTGCTCCCCAGACTGACGGCTCACTTCAAGCCCTTGGAACATCTCAAGTTGTGCACCCCCTAGAGTGGTTCTCCAGCCCAGTGCCCTGGAGGGAAGGCCAGCTTCAGAATTTTCAGCAGTCTGGTTTTGTGATCTGCTCGGGCAGGGTCATCTCACTGGGGAACTCCAAAATTTTGGACTAGGATGCAAGAAAAGACCACTGACTCCAATTAAAATCAAATTAAGGCAAGCTTATTATTTCAACAGGCTGGGCTGCCTCTCCTTCCCAAAATGGCGGGAACAAGACAGCAACCCCACCTTTCCTACAGCCCAGCTATATAGCCCAGAAAGTTACACAAACGGGTGGTTACAGATATCAAAACTTTGAAAGCATCACACTAATGGTAGTTTACATTTTTTTTTTTTTTTGCTGGCCCCAATATCAGAAATAATGAGGACCATTAGAGCCTCAGAGAGGGTTGTTGTCTGGCCAGGGAAGGCCAATATTTATGAGGTGTCACTAAAGTTTCAGAAAGTACTGTTATCTGGTCAGAGAGCCAGGTGTGGATGAGTTCAAGGCACGGGCAGGCGTTCCAAGCATGTTCAGAATTTGCAGTAATTTAGAGTAAAGCCAAAATTATCTTTTCACGGCTTTGTGGCAAGATGGTTCCCAATTTTAATAAAAAATCAGATTGGGTCTATCAAGCCTCTCCCTTACTTTTGGAAACTCCTCTGCAAACTCCAATGTTGTGAACTCCCGAGCATTTTAATTCCAGATATGTATTCACAGAATTTCTAACTCTTCTACTCCAATTGTGTCTTTCTTGGGGCGAAGGTAATATCAAGTCATTGTTCTGGATGAGAGTGGAAATATTTTTGTGTAGCACATATTTGCATACACATTTAGGAGATCACTCCTCCTAAACACTGTTGGAACAGAAAATTCAAACTATGGGGGAGCTTCTTAGTTGAACAACATTATTCATGAATCCAAGTTCATTAAACAAATAGTTTTGGATCAGTGGATGATATATATTTCAAGATGAATTTCAATTGGCATATACTATGCTACATTTTAATGTCTGTGTGTGTTTTTTGTTTATAATGTTTTGCGATTTATATGGATTTAAAATCAAGTTTCCACAAGATTATTCTCAGAAATATTCATCCACCTGAAATACATATTTGTTTCCTAGTACTGAAAGCTAACTTCAGTAAATGGTGCATAAAAATCCTAATATTTCTACAGTAACTGACCCAGATTAATATCAATGCAAGTAGATTCCTAGGGGACATGATGTGTATTTTGATGTTCATTTTTATTCAACACTGCTACATTACTATTTCTGCAGCTTATGCACATCATACTGTATATATTTCATTCAAAAGTTGGCAAATTTATATGCATGTGTTTCACGTTCAATCACTTCCTGCTTCAGAACACATGAATTCCTCCAGGTTTCTTGACTATTCTTTTCATGATACTTCTTTCCAAACACATTATTTTTGATTTCCATAATCACGTTTGAAGCAAAACTCACACACTTTTCAGGATAAAATATAACCCTAATATTACCATTAGATGTATAAGTGGTTGGAATGAATGATTGCATATCAATATGAGATTTCTTTTATATTTTCAGATATCAATTCAATCCATTATTTAAAGTGGAACCAGTTATATTATTTATACACAGTATGGTCTATTCATGCATAATCTGCATATTCATAGACACAGGGTACACCTATTTGTACCCCAAATACTAAATTATACGTCTACAAAACATTGCTCCAGAAACGGTGGAAGAAATATTCATGTCACCTGATCTACACATACATTTTATCACAATAATATTCTGGACACAAAATGCAATGGTCACACTTATGATTTTAAAAAAGCCTAAATGGAAAGTGAACATGGATTACAAAAAAACATCCAAGTCCTGGTTACCTAATGCTCTCGAATTCAATCCTATTTGTGACAACATATTTGTTTCTTCCTAAGATTATATATTCAAACTCAACCCTGTTGAAAATGTCTAAACCAATTACACACTTTATACTTTTGCTGATTTCCTAATGTCTCTATTTATGTCTGCTTTCCTACATATTTTCCCCTGTTCATCATTGTGACTGACTCTTCACATGTGCTGACATTTACATTCACTCTCTACCCAAAACCCTATTTGTAAAGAACTTTTGGTCCAAATCCTATACTCACTCTTCTTTATAAACCTGCTGACTACCTTGGTAATCCTACGGACTATTCTTTATGACTAGATGTTCTGTTTGTTATTCAATCATTCGAGGTACAAGATCCAATTTCATTGTATATTGACTTATCTGAGACATCTGTGCAGAATATAATTCAAAGCTAAGTATCCCACTCAAGGGCCCAATGCCCTACTTGGCTTCAAATCTTCCCTAGATTTCTGTTATATTTTACCTATATATTCTTGTAAATATCACAGGTTTCCAATACCATTATTCATCCAGAAGAATGATTGCTAACCAAAATTGAACATATTATTAACCCTAACCATACACTGTTCCCTCAATCTAACTTTAGAGCAGTGCAGGGACAGAGTTGGTCTTACAAAAGAGGAATGTTGGGGATCTTCCACCTGCTGAGAATATCAAAGATCCATGCAGAAATGATCCCCGAAGAAGATGTAGACTGCTATGAAGGACCTGAGAGAGCAAAAGTTAGCTTCCATGGCAAACAACCTGGTCACTATGAAGGGATGTGTCTGAATAAGCCTCTCTCTTTTTAATACAGAGCAAATGGACCAAACCAGGCCTGTGTGGAGATCTTTTCCCCGGTACCAATGGTTGATATACCATTCTAACTTGTGAAAGTGTCACAGGAAGTAGGGGCAGCCTCCATCTCATGGGACCCTTGGAAGCAACTGTTAGGACAAAGTGGTTGCCAAGGCTGTGAGCTCATTCACTTCATGAAGGAAGTGACCTACCTCACTTTCTTGGTGATGGAACTCTCTGAACTTGGGATCCCTGAAAACAGGCAGCCAGAGTCAGGCCCAATAACAGTCACAGAAGTCTCACTTTTTGGATTTACCAAGGAGAGAGTCAATCTTTCTTGGTATATACAGTTGTGAGGATGGCCAAATGCCAGGAAAGATCTTAATTGGGGTCTTTCCTGAGAAAGCAGGTATTGGCTCACCGCTGGCTCCTGACAACTTCACAGAGTGGGCCAAGGAGTCCAGATTTGAGAATAGAGAAGCCATTTCGGGGGAACATAGTATGGCCCACAAGGCAGAGGACACTCTTGATAGTCACAGACCCTCTTGGGGGAAAAAGGTGCCTTTGTGGGAATGAGTGTGTGTATGTGGTTTTGTCTCATGCTCTGAGAATAGGTAGGAAAGGTGGTTTCTTTGGTTTAGAATGGACTGTTTCTAGTAAGTCATTTGACAAAGCAAGTGTTTCTATGTCTGTGTATCCAACTGTGTCCATGGTTGTAGACATTACAAAAGAAAATGCATCAATGGATGTGTCCTGTCTAGGAGAAAGCTTCCCCACATTCATCCTGCCCAATTTATGAAAGGATGGAGGCTTGCCTTATTGATGGGCAAGACCTGCTGTCTTCCTAAGTTTCTGTTTTCTTCTTGAATTCTGGCCACTCTCCAGAATAGACTCATGGTTTTGTGACCAAGATATGTAGCACCTCAAAGCTCTGTGACATGGCCGTGTACTGGATAGCTGAAGGGAATGGCGAGAATCTCAGGAAACTCAGATATCTGTGTGATCATGAAATTCTCAGTGGAGAATCCCTGCTTTGGGCCTTTGCTTACCTATTGTTCTGTAGCACTGAATGTCAGGAAGGTCTTTGCCTAAGGCACCACTTTGTGAAACCTGAATAAAACAGTTTTCTAATGGAAATGAATGAGCATCACCTGTCTCTCTTTGAGTAATTGCTTTTGAAAGGGATGTGTCTGAGCCAGTCTGTTGGCTGTGTGTGAGGCTGTGGCTTGCATTCTCAGCACCTGATGGATCTAAAGAAAGATGCCATGTGTGCATCCAAAACCAAAATGGCCAAAAGAGCAGTCATTGTGGATAAAATCTCTTGCCTTCCTCTGTAAGGTTCCTGACCTCTGTCAAGTGAGAATAGGAATCCTTTGGGTCAAATGACTTCTTCAAAGCCCTGCGGAGGCTAGCCAATAGGTGCTTGGGTTTTCTCATGACCCCAATGCACATAAAGAATCTAAACCCCACAGTCAGTAGGCCTCAAATTGGAGAAGCTGAGCAGTATTAATGGTAGGCCTTTTTGATCACTTCTGGTTCACAGAAGGGGTGTCCAGGCCACTCTGACTTTATGGAAATGACGAGCAAGAGTGCGTATTTTGGACACTGTCTTGTCCTGCGCTCCTCATAGAAACCTCCAGCTAGAGGTTATGATGAGTGTCTATATGGAAGAAGATGAGAGCCATGTGGGACTATTTTGGTTTTAATTGTGGTCATTTGTGTGGCAGTTGGAAGAGATGACTGGGTCCACCTGGGTTTGAACTCTGGTGTGAATCCCCTTAGAGACTGAGTTCTGGAAGTGACCTCAGAGAAGTATTGCCATGAATCGAGTTGGGATTTTAGGAAGCCATGCATGAGAGTCGCCCTTATAAACTTAGATCAAGGTCCAGGGTGGCTTTCCACAGAGCACTGGGAATCTCAGCCAAATTATCCCATGATTTTATTCTTAAAGACTTGGCAGCCATACTTGAGAGTCAAAACACACATGGAACTCACATTGTAGACCTCAATAGTCCTGGCTTCATGTAAACTTTTGGCCACTGTATGGGAAGCGTTGCCTATGAAAGTTCTCCAGAGTTTCACTGAAATGAGCTTCCTCAACATTTAATGGTTCTTGAAAGCCACAGTGCCTCCCAACTACATCCTTGAAAAATGGCTAGATAAATACTTTGAAATTTTTGAAATTCCCATGACCAGGTGGCACTGGAGTATCTTTGGATGTCCTGCTGCTGATCATGAGTGTACCAGAGAGTGCCTTGATTGACTGGAATTTATAAAAATAATGTAGAACAGAGATGGTAGTAAGTTGGAGCCTGCTGAGTAGTGGGCCTAGAGCAGTGGTAGCCACGTGTGTGATAAAACATCTGTGGTGGGTCCATGTGATTAGCCCATTTGCTTCCAAATGGCTTGTGACTGACATGGTGCAGCCAGCAGACCCTTATTTGTAAAGGCATCTTTTTATTTGGAGAGCTTTCAAGGTAATGATCAGAATCAGGTTGATATGGTCAAGGGTGCAAGCTATGTGAGAAAGAAGCCTGGTTGTTTCATTCTCCTGCTGACCCTAACCCACCACACGTGACAGAACTCCCTCTAGCACTGTGTCCTAGTTGAACTTGTTGTTCAAAAAGCCCAGTGCAGCAGCAAGAACCAAAAGCCCCAGTGCAGCAGCAAGAACCACCACAAAAATTTGAGGAGGACCAAATGGCTTCACAGTCCACACGGGGTGAAACTTAGCCTCCAGTGGCCACACTTTACCTACAAAGAGAGAATTCAGCACTGCTGCCTCAGGTTCATTTGAAAATAAGAATCCATGTTCTCCAGGTCATATAGATGCAGACCCAGCTTTGATGGTCTCACTACAAAAGAAGCTAAAACTCCTTAATACAACATATATTTCAAGTGCCCAGCTTCAGAGGCAGTTTCTCAAGAAGTCTTTAGGCCAGCAGAGCTCAATGTTTGTGGAGTGTTTACCATGTCCCTTACTTTTGGAAACTGCTCTACCACCTCCAAGGTTGTGAACTCCTGAGCATATTCCATTCCAGATTTGCATTCACAGATTTTCTAACTCTTCTCCTCTAATTGTGTCTTACCTGGGGTGAAGGTAATGTCAAGGCATTGTTGTGGATGAGAGTGGGAAGATTTTTGTGTAGCACATATTTGCATACACATTGGATTCATTTTCCAATTTCCCATTAAAAATTCTGAATCCCTGACACGAACCCATACCCTACTAGACTCTGACTACTAATCCTAATATGATGGAGAAAAATAACCCAAACAGAATAGAAATACAAGCAGTACAGAGAAGGCATGGTGTATAGTTGGACTTGCCTTTTGCATTATGTAGGGTAGGTGTTATAAATCTAGATAATTTTTAATTGAAATAGTTCTCCATGTGTTTTTAAAGTTAACAAATATGTGAATTTCTATCTCCCTTTCTCTGTAGCCTATTCAGCAAATGTATTTTTATATGCACATATAGAATCCTAGCTGGTATCACATGTACATACTTGTTTGGAGGCTGACGTGGCAGGTAAAAATTATGAGAAGACATAACTCCTCGTAAATGCTGTTGGATCTTAAAATTCAACCAATGGGTGATCTTCCTAGTTGAACAACATTATTCATAAATCCATGTTCAGTAAAATTAATATTTTTGGATCAGTGGACGATATATATTTCACCATGAATTTCGATTGGCATATATACTGCTACTCTTTAATGTCTGTGTGTGTTTTGTGTTTGTGTGTGTGTATATATATATATATATATATATATATATATATACAATCTCCAGATTTTTTAAAATATAAAATATATGTGTCTTATTATACACTCCCTAAATACATTCATATTCATGTATGTGGATTTATAATCAAATTTTTACAAGATTATTCTCAGAAATATTCATCCCCCTGAAACACATATTTGTTTACTAGTACTGAAAACTAACTTCAATGAAAGGTGCATACAAATCCTAATATTTCTGCAGTAACTTACCCAGGTTAATATCAATGCAAGTAGATTCCTATGGGACATGATGTGTATTTTGACATTCATTTTTATTCAACACTGGTACAGTACTATTTCTTCAGTTTATGCACATCATAGGATAAATGTTTCATCCAAAATTTCAAAATTTAAAACTTTTGATTCACTTTCAATCACTTCCTGCTTCAGAACACATGTATTCCTCCATGTTTCTTGACTGGTCTTTCATGAGACTTCTTTGCAAACACATTATTTTCGATTTGCATAATCAATTTTGAAGCAAAACTCACACACTCTTCATGATCAACCGTAACACTAATATTACCATTAGATGTACAACTGGTTGTAATGAATGTATGTATGCCAATATCAATATAAGATTTCCTGTATATTTTCAGATATCAATTTATTCCAATTCCAAATTCTAATGTTGGGTCCAGTTATATTATTTATTCACAGTTTGGTCTATTCATTCATCATCTCTATATTCATCAAAACAGGGTACACCTATTTTTTTCCCCAATACTAATTTATAGGTTGTAAAAATATTGCTCCCCATAATGGTGGAAGAAATACTCATATCACCTGATCTACATATACATTTTTATCACAGTAATATTCTGGACACAAATGTAAAGGTAACACTTATGATTGTACCAAAACCTAAATTGAACGTGAATATATATTACTAAAACCATCCATGTCCAGGTCGCCTAATGCTCTCAAATTTCAATCCTATTGGTGACTACATATTTGTTTCTTCTAATATCATATATTCAACCTCAACCCTGTTGAAAATGTCTAATCCTGTTACTCACTTTATACTTTGAATGATTTCCTAATTTCTCTATTTTATATCTGCTTTCCTACATATTTTCCCCAGTTCATCATTGTGACTGACTCTTCATATGTGCTGATATTTTCATTCACTCTCTAAACGAAACCCTATTGCTAAAGAACTATATTTCCAACTCAAAGACTCACTCTTCAACCTAAACCTACTATTTTCCTAATCCTACTGACTATCCCTTTTTGACTGGATGTTCTCTTCGACATTCAGGCATCTGAGGTACTAGGTTTTATTCCATTGTATGTAGATTTACCTGCGACCACATTGCAGAATGTAATTCAAAGCTAAATATCATAATCAAGGGCCCAATGCCCTTCCTGGCTTCAAATCTTACCTAGATTTCTCTTTTCATACTTATATTTCAAATACATATTCTTATAAATATTTCAGGTTCCCAATACCATTATTCATCCAGCAGAATGATTCCTAACACAAATAAAACATGTTGTTAACCCTAACCATACACTGTCCCCTCAATCTAAATTTACAGAGGGAAGGGACAGAGTTGGTCTTACAGTAAAGAAATGTAGGGGGTCTTCCACCTACTGAGACCCTCAAAGTTCCATGCTGAAATGATCACTGGAGAATATATACGCAGCTATGAAGGACCTGAGAGAGCAAAAGTCATGTTCAATGGCAAACAACCTGGTCAGGATGAAGGTTTCTGTCTGAATCAGCCTCTCTATTCTTAATGTAGAGAAGATGGACCAAACCAGGCCTGTGTGGGTAGCTGTTCCCGGGTGCCTATGGTTGATATAAGATTCTAACTTGTGAAAGTGTCACAGGAATTAGGGACAGCCTCCTTCTCATGTGAGACTTGGAAGCCACTGGTTGGACAAAGTGGTTGCCAAGGCAGTGACCTCATTCAGTTCCTGAAGGAAGTGACCTCACATCACTTCCTTAGTGAAGGAAATCTCAGAACTTGAGATTCATGAAGCCAGGCACCCAGAGTCAGTCCCAGTCCCAGTCCCAGTGGTCTCACTTGTTTGGATTTACCAAGGACAGAGTAAGTCTTTCTTGGTACCTATTGATGTGAGGATTGCAAAATGCCAGTAAAGCTCTGAAGAGGGGCCTTTCCTGAGAAAGCAGGTAGTGGCTCACCTCTGGGTCCTGACACCTTCACAGAGTTGGCCAAGGAGACCAGATCTGAGACATTTCAGGCCATTTAGGGGGAAAATAATATGGCCCACCAGTCAGAGGACACTCCGGATAGTAACAGACCTTCTTGGGGGAAGGAGCTGCCTTTGTGGGTGTTGGTTTGTGGTTTTGTCTCATGTTCTGAGAATAGGTAGGCAAGGCGCTTTATGTGCTGTGGAATGAACTGTTTATTGTAAGTCATTTGACAAGGCGAGTGTTTCTATGTCTGTTTACCTCACTGTGTCCGTGGTTGTACTCATTAGAAAAAAAGAATGCATCAATGGATGTGTCCTGTCTAGTAGAAAGCTTCCCAGAATTCATCCTGCCCAATTTATGAATGGAGTTCAGATTGCCTTATCAATGGGTAACACCTGCAATCTTCCTAAGTTACAGTTTTCTTCCAGAATTCTGGCCCCTCTCCAGAATAGTCTCATGGTTTTGTCTCTAAGGTATGTACCACCTACAAGCTCTGTGACATGGCCATGTACTGGATAGCTCAAGTGAATTGTGAGCATCTCAGAAAAATCAGATATATGTGTGACCACTAAATCTCAGTGGATAAACCCTGCTTTGGGCCTTTTGCTTACCTATTATTCTGTTGCTATGAATGTCACGAAGTTCTTTGCCTCAGGCCACCAATTTGTGAAGCCTGAAGAAAACAGTTTTCAAATGGAAATGAATGGGCATCACCTAGGGCTCTTTGCTTAATTGCTTTGGAAAGGGATGTGTCTGAATCAGCCTCTTGGCCCTGTGTGAGGCTGTGGCTTAGATTCTCAGCACCTGATGGATCTAAAGAAAGATCCCATGGATGCATACAGAACCAAAATAGCCAAAAGAGCTGTCATTGTGGATGAAGACTCTCGCCTTCCTTTCAAAGGTTCCTGACATCCATCAAGTGAGAATAGGGATCCTTTGGGTCAAGTGAGTTATTCAAAGCCCCACAGAGGCTAGCCCATACGTGCTTGGGTGTTCTCATTACTCCAATTCACATAAAGAATCTAAACCCCACAGTCAGTAGGCCTCAAATTGGAGAAGCCAAGCAGTATTAATGGCAGACCTATTTGATCACTCCTCGTTCACAGTCAGGGTTTCCAGGCCACACTGATTTTAGGCAAATCGGGGGAAAGGTAGGTTATTTTGGACATTGTCTTGGTCTGTGCCCCTCATGGAAAACTCCATCCAGAGGTTATGATGAGGGTCTACATGGAAGAAGATAAGGGCCATGTGGGAGAATTTTGTTTTGAATTGTGGTAAGTTGTGTGGCAGTTGGAAGAGATGCCTGGGTTTACCTGGGCTTTAACTCTGGTGTGATTCCCCTTAGAGTCTGAGTTCTGGAACTGACCTCAGAGAAGCATTGTCATCAATTGTGTTTGAATTTTACTAGGCCATGCATGAGAGTTGCCCTTGGAACCTGAGATCTAGGCCCAGAGTGGCTTTCCACAGAGCACAGGGAATCTCAGCCAGGATGTCACATGATTTTATTCTGAAAGACTTTGCAGCCACAGTTGAGTCAAAACACGCATGGACCTCACATTGTAGACCTCAATGGGCCTGGCTTCATGTGACCTTTTGGCTACTCTTTGGGAAGCCTTGCCTGTGAGTGTTCTCTAGAGCTTTCATTGAAATGAGCTTCCTCAACATTAAATGGTTCCTGAATGAATTGAAACCCCCAGAGCCTCCAACTTCATCCTTGACAAATGGCTTGATAAATACCATGAAATTTTTGAAATTCCCATGACCAGGTGGCACTGGAGAACTTTTGGATGTCCTGTTGCTGATGATGAGTGTACCAGACAGTGCCTTGATTTACTGGGTTTCATGAAATTTGTGTAGAACAGTGATGCCAGTAAGTTGGATCCTGCTCATTAGTGGGCCTAGAGCAGTGGTGTGAAGGTGTGTGATAAAACATGTGTGGTGGTGACATGTGGATCTGCCATTGGCTTCCCAAAGGCTTGTGACTGACATGGTACAGCCAGCAGACCCTTCTATGCAAAGGTGTTTTTTATATAGAGAGGTTTCAGGGCAATGTTCAGAATCAGGTTGCTATGGAAATGGAGGCAACTTATGTGGAATTGAATCCTGGTTGGTGCATTCTCATGCAGACCGTGACCCTCCACAAGGGACAGAACTCTCTCCAGCACTGTGTCCCAGTTTAGCTCCTTGTATTTCATGAAGCAAATACCAAACTCCCAGTGCACCTGTGAGAAACACCACGAAAATTGGAGAATGACCAAATGGCTTCACAGTCCACACGAGGAGACACTTACAACCCAGTGACCATAGTTAAACTACAAAGAGAGTATTCAGCATGGCTGCCTCATGTTCATTGGAAAATTAGAAACAATATCCTCCAGGTCACATTGTTGCACACCCAGATTTGATGGTCTCCCAACAAAGGAAGCTAAAGCTCCTAACAACAACATATATTTTTAAGTGTGCAACCTCAGAGGAAGTTTCTCAAGAAGTCTTTACACCAGCAGAGCTCCATGTTTGAGAAATGTTTACCCTGTCCCTTACTTTTGAAAACTCCTCTACCACCTCGGAGGTTGTGAACTCCTGAGCATTTTTCATTCTTGATATATATTCACAGATTTTCTAACTTTTCTCCTCTAATTGTGTCTTACTCGGAACAAAGGCAATGTCAAGGCAATGTTCTGGATGAGAGTGTGAACATTTTTTTGTAGCACATATTTACATACACATTGCATTCATTTTACAATTTTCCATTCAAAATACTGAATCTCTGACATGAACCCATACCCTACTAGACTCTGACTACTACTCCTAATATGATGGAGAAAAATAACACAAACAGAATAGGAATACAAGCAGTTAGGAGAAATCATAGTGTATAGTTGTACTTGTATTTTGCATGATTAATGGTAGGTGTTATAAATCTAGTCAATATTTAATTTAAATAGTTCTCCATGTGTTTTTAAGGTTAACAAATATGTGAATTCCTGTCTCCCTTTCTCTGTATCCTATTTAGCACATGTACTTTTAAATGCACATATAGAATCATACCTGGTATCACATGTACATTTTTGTGAGGTGGCTGATTTGGCAAATACAATTTGTGAGAAGTGATCACTCCTCTTAAACGCTGTTGGAACTGAAAATTCAACCTATAGGTGAGCTTCCTAGTTGAACAACATTATACATAAATCCATGTTCAATTAGAGAAATATTTTTGCATCTGTGGATGATATATATATCATGATAAATTTCGATTGGCATATATATTGCTAATTTAATGTCTGTGTGTGTGTGTGTATTTTGTGTGTGTGAGTATGTGTGTGTGTGTGTGTGTATATATATATATATATATATATATATATATATATATATATATATATGTATATATACTCTCCATAAATATATGTGTCTTATATACACTCTCTAAATTCATTCATGTTCATGTATATGGATTTATAATCAACTTTTCACAAGATTTTTCACAGAAATATTCATCCACCTGAAATACATATTTGTTTCCAGTACTTAAAACTAACTTCAGTTTATTTTGCATACAAATACTATTATTTCTACAGTAACTGACCCAGTTTAACATCAATGCAAGTAGATTCCAGTGGGACATGATGTGTATTTTGAAGGTCATTTTTATTCAGCACTGGTACAATACTATTTCTTCAATTTATGCTCATGATAGGATATATATTCCATCCACAAGTTAGCAAACTTATAGGCAGTTGTTTCACTTTCATCACTTCCTGCTTCAGAACACATAAATTCCTCTAGGCTTCTTGACTGGGCTTTTCATGGGACTTCTTTCCAAACACATTATTTTTAATTTCCATGATCACTTTTGAAGCAAAACTCACACACTCTTCATGATAAACCATAATCCTAATATTACCATTAGATGTATTAGTGGTTGAACTGAATGTATGTATATCAATATAAGATTTCCTGTATATTTTCAGATATCAATGGAATCCATTATTTAAATTTGGAACCCATTATATTATTTATTCACATTATGGTCTATTCATGCATTATCTCTATATTCAGAGTCACAGGATATACCTATTTGTACCCCCAAAACTAATTTATACATCTTCAAAATATTGCTCCCAGAAATGGTGGAAGAAATACTCACGTCACCTTATCTACATATACATTTTATCACAGTAATATTCTGGACACAAAAAGCAAAGATGACACTTATTATTTTACCAATGTAAAGGTCAGGCGAGTGTCGGAGGAAGAGACTACCAGAGACTGTCTCATGCAACAGCCAAGGATTTATGGGGGTCCAGCATGCTGTGGTCAGAGCTCCCTTGAATAGAGCACAGAGCCCTGAGAACAGCTTAAGCAGAGCTTATATACTTTCCTTGGAGAGGGCAGATAGGAAAGTTTATTGATGGGTCAGGGCGAGTGGGCGGTTTGCGTCCAAATGGGTGAGGAAGTACATTCTGCAGTTTTGCAGTTGGGTACAGCACTTTCAGGGAACTAGATTAGCAAACAGTTCTCAAGACATCAACAGTGTTTTGTTAAGCATACCGAAAAACTGGAAGTGACAAGTACCTATTTTATTAACCTTTCATTCCCCACTTCTTCTTTTGGTTACTTTTAATCATAAAAATGATCATTGGGGGTGTCACATTTTATGTTTACTAGTGTGGTATATTGTTTTCTGATTACCATAAGTTTAACTTGTCCAATTTGAGCATGGAGAAAGGAAACTACACGGTTGATCAAACAGGGTCCTACAATTACCAATAATATGAGGATTATTAATGGACCGGCCAGGGCTGATGAAAACGTAGTTAATGAGGGGGCTTTGTGAACCAAGACTCAAACCACCTTTTTTGGGCCTCTCTCTATTGTTGATGCTCTTCAAGGCATCTTCTTAATTTAATCATAGATTCTTTTACAACTCCAGTATGGTCGGCATAAAAACAACATTCTTCCCTCAATGCAGGACGAAGGCCCCTTCTCTCATGAAGAGGAGGTCCAAACCTCGACTGTTCTGTAAAATAACTTCAGAGAGAGAGGTTAAAGATTCGTGTAAAGCTGTGAAGGAGGTTTTTAATATCTTTAAGTTTTGGTCTATTACTGCTTCTAATTGGGTCATTTGTTGTGTCCCATGGACCAGGTCAGTGGTTCCTGTGCCCACCCCTGCAGCAACTCCTATTCATAATAGGATGACTAAAGTGAGGGATACAGGTTCCTGGCAGAACCGGGTTGTTTGCCCCCCTATTTGATATTTAAATGTACCTGCGTCATGATAGAGCACTCTGGAAAACATCTGCACCATTACATAATTAATCACATCTGTTGACCATTTTATGAAAACATAAACAATGTTTAAGTGTATAGAATTGTACTGCTGTAGAGATGGACAAGGCAAGGTACCTAAGATAGCACAGAAGACAGGGAAACAGTCTTATTTGGTTGCATCCGGATTTAGAGGGCATTGCTTCTGTTGTAATCAATTAATCCCTGAACCCAAAGTTTAGGTTGTTTCAGAATTTTGTACCCAGCATGTAAGGGAAGGGGCTCAGAAGTTCACAGTCTGCAGAAGTTCACAAAAAGCAGTTTTTGTTTCTGTTTTTTTTTTCCTCTGTTCTGGGAAAGTTAACTTCTTAAGGACACCTGGGAGGGGGAGAGCTTTTTTCTTCTTTTTTTTCTTTTCCTCCCTGCCAGCTGTTACCATGGAGCCCAGTTGGTAACTTCTATATCTTAGAAATGTAGCCATCTCTATGAAGCCCCAGCTCTAGGCCAGAGGCCTTCTTCATATATTTTGTTAAAAACTACTAAGGGGGTGTCTAGCTTAGGAGTGCTGATTTTTCCAGCCAGTGGCCAAGTAGAACAGAGCAACACGAATAGAGGAAGTTTATCTACATTGAACTCTTTTATAGGAACTGTGTTGCTGAAAGGCTTAAAGTCAGCCATGGTGAAGACTTCTGGAGAAGGTCATTTAAGACTTTTCTGTGGGCCTGGTACAGAGGGGAAGACAGGGAAGGCAGGGGATGAGAGCAGCTCCGTGGATCTGAGGATGAGGAAAAAGAGATATAAAAGAATTATGGGAAAGGGGTTTGGGATTTTTCTGGCAACAAAACTTGAGCAGTAGAACAGGTAGAGCAGAGGGGAAGACAGGAGTGAGTATCCCAAAAAGCCTGTGAGGGACTTTAAATTCTTAGTAACCTGTTTTCAGTGATGACAAAGCAACTTTAAAGGCCATTTTAATTACATCTTTGATAGGCGTCTGAGCGCACTCCTTAGCTGGTTTGAGCTTTGGGTTAGCTGGTAAGAGGACCTGGTGGGACCCGGTGTGGGCACTGACAGGAGGAGAGAGGAGTGAGTGGGTGGAAGGGTACCTCAGTACCTGCAAGCTCAGCAAGGGGCAATGGTCTGAGAACCGACGGAAATTTGGGTTTTTGATCTAGTAACTGGAGCTGAGAAATCAGGTTGCTGATGTGGGAGTGACAGCAGAGAGTCTGGGGCAGAAGGCAGCGTGTGAGTATCTATTGGAGAAGCATAGTTCAGGATTTGAGCATAGGAGGGAAAAGGCCTACACGTAGGGGAATTTCCTTCCACACTTTTGAGCACTTGTCGAAGTTGAAAAGGTCACGCAAAATTTGAGGATCTAGAGACCCCTCTGGTGGCCATCGGTTTTTGTTATCTAACTGGTAATATGGCCAATGCTGTGTACTGAATTTGATGAGGAGTTTTGCTTCCACCAGGTAGCCCCTGTATCCTCACATCCCCATTATTTACAGAAGAAGTTGGCTTTTCCCACACACAGTCATGGCTGTTTTTGGCTTTGGTAGTCTGCCAGGCAAACATAGTAATCTAGGCTAGCCAACCTGCATCTGGCTCGCGTGTCCCTACATCCATAATGTTTGTTTCCATTATCTATTGTATGGAAAGTATTTAATGGAATTTTTGGGGATCCTCTTCATCAGGGATTTCCCAATAGGAAAGACGTATAGCCAGCTGACAAATTTCTTGGTGGAGAGATGGCCACCAGGTCCCTAAGTGGGCTGTATGTGCGATAGACCATACTTCTTGTCTAGTAGGATTTGTGATCAGCCATCGCTGCTGAACGGGTTGATGAGGGTTAGGACTACTGGTGACCAATTGGAGAGTCTATAGTCTTATTCACATGGCGAATATACAATTTGAAAATGTTAAGAGTCTTTTCCATTTTCCAGCCAGATTCTGGACAGGGCACAGGCTTGAGATGAGAATTAGGAACCAGGAAGTGATTCCGTCTAACTTTAGCACTGTAGGTGTTATAAGTAGCACCTGGTATGGTCCTGTCAAGTCGGGTTCCAGGGATGAAACCTGATGTTGTCTTATGTAGACAAAGTCTCTTACTTGATATAGATGTGGAGTACCCTCTTCAGCAGGTTGGTAGGCAGTGGCCAGCTGTTTCCACAGGTATTGCTGAGTTCCTTCCAGAACTTTAAGTCTGTCAAGCAAGGTGGTGTGGAAGGGATCATTAGATCTTTGAGTTAGGGTTAGGTCCCTTACTGGAGATGGGGCCCCATAGAGAATTTCATAGGGGGTGAGGTTACACAAAGAAACAGAGGGAGTATTTCTTGCATGAAATAGTGCATAAGGCAGGAGCATAGTCCAATCTTTTATGCTACTCTTTAAGCTTAATTTCGTTTAGGTCTCTTTAATGGTTCTATTTAATTTTTTTACCTGTCCTGAACTCTGGGGTCTATAAGCACAATGTAACTTCCAATTAATCCCCAGGGTCCTGGCTAACCCCTGAGTTACCTGGGCCATGAACGCTGATCCATTATCAGACCCTATTACCTTAGGCAGGCCGTACCTTGGAAAAATATCTTTCAGGATCTTCTTGACCACCATTTGCGCCTTTTTTTTTGGGGGGGGGAGGCTTCAATCCATCCTGAAATATATCTACAAAGAGTAGGAGATATTTAAGTCCATACCATGCTTGCTTAATTTCAGTAAAGTCCACTTCCCAGAATTGTCCTGGTCTGGTTCCTCGTAGGTGCTTTCCTGCAGGAAGCTTGGAAGTGTAAGCATTAACCTATTGACAGACCCGACAGGCTTTTTTTTTACCTGTTCAGTTATTTCCTTTCACTGTGAGTCAGTTAGTGGAAAACTCTGTTCTTGATCCTTCAGGAATGCCTGCAATTTCTTTGAACCAAGGTGAGTGAACTGATGTACATTTTTAACGTAGTGTAGGGCTTTCTGAAATTTCAGGCTTTGCTCAGTGAAGTTGAGGAGTACAGTGTCAGTGTCCTTAGATGTTATCAAAAGCTTGCTGGATCTCAGGGGTCCATTAGAATTGGGCATCTCCCTTTAACAGTGGGTGTAAATGAGAAGTTAAGGACCCAAACACAGGAATCCTTAACCTGCAAATCCCAGCAGTCCCAAGAAACTCTCTGTGTTGTCTGCTGTTAGATGGGGGTGGTTTCTGCACAACCGTTTGATTTCTGGGCTCAGTGAGCCATCGTTTACTGCCCCTAAAGGAATAGCCCAGGAAGATTACTTCTTGCTGGAAAATTTGGGCCTTTTAGGAAGAAGCTCTATACCCGAGTTGAGGAATCTCACATAATACTGCTTGGGTCCCAGATTCACAGATATCCTTGGTGTTGGGTGCCAGTAGCAGGTCATCCACGTATTGAAGCTGGGTGACTTCGGGGTGCGTAGTTCTGAATCTGTTGAGATCTCTTTGGAGGGCTTCATCAAAGAGAGTGGGGGAGTTTTTCAACCCTTTTGGGGAGTCTAGTCCAAGTTAGTTGACGACACGTTCCAGTTTCTGGGTCTACCCACTAGCAAGCAAACAGCAACTGACTATATTTATGCAGAGGCAAGCAAAAGAAAGCATCTTTTAAGTCCAGAACAGTATACCATTTCCTCTCAGGGTTCAGAGTGATAAGCAGATTGTACGGATTAGGTACACTGGGGTGAATGTCCTACACTCTGTTGTAGGTCTCTCTTATGTCTTTAATGGGGGATAGTCCCCGGCTCCTGGCTTTTTATACTGGTAGCAGGGGAGTGTTTTAGGATGATTGACAAGGCCTTAGGACCCTAAGGCCAGATATTTCTGAATATGGGGCCTTATCCCATCTTTAGCTTTTTTGCTCAGAGGATATTTTTTGACATTGATTGGGGAGGCTGAGGTTTTGAACTCCACTGTTTTTGGAGGTTGTTTCATGGCTAGTCCTAACCCAGCAGCATTTACCAGGCATACACGGCCTGTAGCAGTTTTTTACTCGGAATCCAGAAATCCACCTACAATTTTGGGGGTGTGAAGCGTTGCTGTTTCCTCTTCTACTGACATATTAAAGCCGTGAATATAGGAGTTTATACTAAAGGATTTAGAAATATCATTTTGGGGCCTTCGGGGTTAAAAGTCATTTTGGCCCAGAGCTTGGTGAGCAGATCTCTGCCCATCAATGGGGCCAGGCATTCTGGGATTATTAGGAAGGAGTGATGGATTTTTCCTTATCCTCATGTCCATGGTTTTCTTAGTTGTCTAATTCCCATATTTACTGGTGTTAGCACTTTGAACTAGAGAGCTTTTATTTGATAGAGGGCCCAGTGGGGCCTTAAGGACTAAGTATACTGCCCCTGTATCCACTTCAAAGTTTACTGGGGTCCCCTCCACATCAAAAGTTACCCTGGGTTTATTGGGAGTCTAGCAATCTGGGGCTCAGTGCTCACTTGAATAGAGCAGAGAGCAATGAGAACAGCTTAAGCAGAGCTTATATACTTTCCTTGTAGAGGGCAGGGAGGGAAGCTTATTGATGGGTCAGGGCGAGAGGGCGGTTTGCGTGCAAACAGGTGAGGGTGTACATTCTCAGTTTGGCAGTCGGGGACAGCACATTGTGGGAAAAAAATTAGCAAACAGTCCTCAAGGTTTCAACAGTGTTTTGTTAAGTATACACAAAAACAGTAAGTGACAAGTACCTATCTTATTAACCTTTCACCAAATCCTAAATGGAAAGTGAGCATGGATTTCTAAAAACATCCATGTCCAGGTTGCTTAATGCTCGCAAATCAATCCTATTGGTGACTACATATTTGTTGCTTTCTAAGATTATATATTCAACCTCAACCCTGTTGAAAATGACTAATACTAACCCTCACTTTATGCTTTTCCTGATTTCCTAATGTCTCCATTGATATCTGCTTTCATACATATTTTCCTGAGTTCATCATTGTGACTGACTCTTTACATGTGCTGAAATTTACATTCACTCTCTATCCGAAACCCTATTGCTACAGAACTTTTGTTCGAAATCCTATACTCACTCTTTTTTCTATACCTACCAACTATCTTCCTAATCCTACCGACTATCCCTTTTTGACTGGAAATTCTCTTTGACAATCAATCATCCAAGGTACAAGGTCCTATGCCATTGTATATCAATTTATCTGAGACATCTGTGCAGAATATAATTCAAAGCTAAGTATCCCAATCAACAGCCCAATGCCCTTCTTGGATTCAAATCTTATCTAGATTTCTGTTTTCATACTTATATTTCACCCATATAGTCTCGTAAATATCGCGAGTTCCCAATACCATTGTTCATTCCTCAGTATGATTTCTAACCTAAATCAAACCTGTTATTACTCTAACCATACACTGTACCCTCAAACTAACTGTACAGAAGAGCCGGGAGAGAGTTTGTCTTACAATACAGTAATGTAGGGGCTCTTCCACCTGCTGAGAACATCAAAGGTACAAGCAGAAATGATACCCTGGAGAAGTTGCAGGCAGCTATGAAGGACCTAATAGAGCAAAAGTCATCTTCCATGACAAACAACCTGGTCAGTATTAAGGGATGTGTCTGAATCAGCCTCTCCTTTCTTAATGTAGAGAAGATTGATCAAACCATGCCTGTGTGGAGAGCTGTTCCCAGGTGCCTATGGTTGATATACCATTCTAACTTGTGAAAGTGTCACAGGAAGTAGTGGCAGCCTCCATCTCATGGGAACCTTGGATGAATCTGGTAGGACAAAGTGGTTGCCAAGGCAGTGACCTCATTCAGTTCCTGAAGGAAGTGACCTCACGTCACTTTCCTGGTGATGGAAATCTCTGAATTTGGGATCCAGGAAGCCAGGCACCGAGAGCCAGTCCAAGTCCCAATCCCAGTGGTCTCACTTGTTTGGATTTACCAAGGACAGAGTCAGTCTTCCTTGGTACCTACTGATATGAGGATTGCCAAATGCCTGAAGAGCTCTGAAGAGGGGCCTTTACTGAGAAAGCAGGTAGTGGTTCACCGCTGGCTGTTGACAACTTCACAGAGTTGGCCAAGGAGACCAGATCTGAGACAGTACAGGCCATTTTAGGGGAACATAGTATGGCCCACTATTCAGAGGACACTCCGGATAGTCACAGACCTACTTGAGTTAAGGAGGTGCCTTTGTGGGTGTGGGTGTGAGTTTGTGGTTTTGTCTCATGTTCTGAGAATAGGTAGGAAAGGCTGTTGTTTTGATTGGAGTGGACTGTTTCTAGAAAGTCGTTTGACTAGGCGATTGCTTCTATGTCTGTGTATCCCATTCTGTCCATGGTTGTAGACATTCGAAAAGAGAATGTATCAATGTATGTGTCCTGTCTAGTGGAAAACTTTCCAGCATTCATCAGGCCTAGTTGATGAATGGACTGTGGCTTTCCTTATGGATGGGCAACACCTACTAACTTCCTAAGTTCCTGTTTTCTTCCTGAATTCTGGCCACTCTCCAGAATAGCCTCATAGTTTTGTGTCCAAGGTACATACCACCCCCAAGCTCTGTGACATGGCCATGTACTTGATAGCTATAGGAAATGGGAACATCTTAGAAAACTCAGACATCATTGTGACCAGTAAACGCTCAGTGAAGAAACCATATTTTGGTTCATTTGCTTACCTATTGTTCTGTTGCCCTGAATGTCAGGAAGGTCTTTTCCTCAGGCCACCCCTTTGTGAAGCCTGAATAAAACAGTTTTAAAATGGAAATAAATGGGAATAACTTGTGGTTCTTTGCTTTGGAAAGGGATGTGTTTGAATCAGCCTCCTAGCCCTGTATGAGGTTGTGGCTTAAATTTTCAGCACATGATGGATCTAAAGATAGATACCATGTGTGCAATCAAAACCATAATGGCAAAAATTCAGTAATTGTGGATGAGTCTCTTGCCTTCCTCTGTTAGGTACCTGACCTCTATCAAGTGAGACAGGGATCCTTTTGGTCAAATGAGTTTTTCAAAGTCCTGCAGAGGTGCTTGTGTTTTCTCGTGACTCCAAATCACATAAAAAAAATCTATACCTGAGAGTCAATAGGGCTCAAATTGGAGAAGCAGAGCAGTATTAACGGCAGGCCTATTTGATCACTTCTGGTTCACAGGAAGGGTGTCCAGGCCACCCTGACTTTAGGCAAATGAGGACCAAGGGAGAATATTTTGGACACTGTCTTGGGATGCGTCCCGCATGGAAACCTCCAGCCAGAGTTTATGATGAGTGTCTATATTTAACAAGATGAGGGCCATGTGGGAGTGTTTTGGTTTTAATTGTGGTCATTCGTGTGGCGGTTGGAAGAGATGACTGGATCCAACTGGGCTTGAACTATGGTGTCATTCCCCTAAGAGACTGAGTTCTGGAACTTACCTCAGAGAAATATTGCCATGAATTGTGTTGGGATTTAGGAGGCCACGCATGAGAGTCACCCTTGGAAACTGAGATCTAGGCCCAGTGTCGCTTTCCACAGAGCACTGGGAATCTCAGGAGGATATCACACAATTTTATTCTGAAAAACTTGTCAGACATATTTGATAGTCAAAACACACATGGACCTCAATTGTAGACCTCAATGGGCCTGGCTTCATGTGACCTTTTGGCCACTCTTTGGGAAGCCTTGCCTGTGAGAGTTCTCCAGAGCTTTCATTGAAATGAGCTTCCTCACCATTTAATAATTTCGGAATGAATTGAAACCCACAGTGTCTCCAACTTCATCCTTGAAAATTGGCTAGATAAATACCATGAAATTTTTGAAATTTCCTTGACCAGGTGGCACTGGAGAACATTTGGATGTCCAGTTGCTGATCATGAGTGTACCAGACAGTGTGTTGATTGACTGGTTTTCATGAAAATGGTGTAGAAAAGAGATGCCAGTCATTTGAAGCCTGTTGAGTAATGGGCCCAGAGAGGTGGTGAGCAAGTGTGTGATAAAACATCTGTGGTGGGGTCATGTGGATCTGCCATTGGCTTCCAAATGGCTTGAGACTGACATGGTGCAGCCAGCAGATCCTGTATGTAAAGACATCTGGTTATATAGAGAGGTTTCAGGGCAATGTTCAAAATCAGGTTTCTATGGTCAAGGGAGCAACCTATGTGGTATACAAGCCCTGTTGGTGCATTCTCCTGCAGACCCTGACCCACCACACGTGAAAGAACTTCCTCCAGCCCTTTGTCCCAGTTGAACTCCTTGTATTTCATGAAGCAAATACCAAACTCCGAGTGCAGTATCAAGAAACGTTTTGAAAAGTGGAGGATGACCTAATGGCTTAGCAGTCTACATGGGGAGACACTTAGACACAGTGGCCATAGTTTACCTACAAAGAGAGAAATCAACACTGCTGCTTCATGTTCATTGGAGAATTATAAACCATGTCCTCCAGGTCACAGATGTGCAGACCAAGCTTTGATGGTCTCACTAGAAAGGAAGCTAAAGCTCCTGACAACAACATATATTTCAAGTGCCCAACCTAGAGGCAGTTTCTCCAGAAGTCTTTAGGCTGGTAAATCTCCATGTTTGTGGAGATTTTACACTGTCCCTTACTTTTGGAAACTCCTCTACCAACTCCAAGGTTGTGAACTCCTGAACATTTTTCATTTCAGATATGTATTCAAAGATTGTCTAACTCTTCTCCTCTAAATGTGTCTTACTTGGGGTGAAGGTAATGTCAAGGCATTGTTCTGAATGAGAGTGGGAAAATTTTTGTGTAGCACACATTTGCATACACATTGATTAATTTTACAATTTTCCATTTGAAATACTGAATTCTTGACACTAACTCATACCCTACTAGACTCTGACTACTAATCCTAATATGATGGAGAAAAATACCCAAACAGAATGAAAATACAAGCAGTTTACAGCAGGCATGGTGTATTGTTGGACTTCCTTTTTGCATGATAGAGGGTAGGTATTCTAAATCTACTCAATTTTTAATTGAAATAGTCCTCCATGTGTTTTTAATGTTAACACATATGTAAATTCCTGTCTTCCTTTCTATGTAGCCTACTCAGCACATGTATTTTTATATGCAAATATAGAATCCTACGTGGTCTCACACGTACATTTTTTTGAGTTGGCTGACTGGGCAGAAACAAGTTGTGAGAAGAGATCTCGTAAACGCTGGTGGAACTGAAAATTAAAACTATGGGTGAGCTTCCCTGTAGAACAATTTATACATAAATCCATGTTCAGTAAAATAAATATATTTTCATCTGTGGATGATATATATTACTGATAAATTACGTTTGGCATTTATATTGATACTTTTTAATGTATTTTTGTGTTTTTCTGTATATATATATATATATATATATACACACACACACACACACACTCTCCAGATTTTATAAAATATGAAATATATGTCTCTTATATACACTCCATCAATTCATTCATGTTCATGTATGTGGATTTATAATCAACTTTTCACAAGATTATTCTCAGAAATATTCATCTACCTGAAATACATATTTGTTTCCCAGTATGAGAACTAACTTCAATCAATGGTGCTTACAAATCCTAATATTTCTACAGTAACAGACCCAGTTTAACATCAATGCAAGTAGATTCCTATGGGACTTAATGTCTATTTTGACCTTTATTTTAATTCAACACTGGTACATTAGTATTTCTTCAGTTTTTGCACATCATAGGACATATATTTCATTCACAAGTTAGCAAATTAATAAGAATTTGTTTCACTTCCTGCTTCAGAACACATGAATTCTTCCATGTTACTTGACTGGTCTTTTCATGAGACTTCTTTCCAAACACATTATTTTTTATTTCCATAATCAATTTTGAAGCTAAACTCACACACTCTTCATGATAAACTATAACATTAATATTACCATTAGATGTAAAACTGGTTGGAATGAATGTATGCATATCAATATAAAATTTCCTGTATATTTTCACATTTCAATTCAATCCATTATTTAAAGTTGGAACCAGTTATGTTATTTATTCACTGTATGGTCTATCAATGCATTATCTCTATATTCATAAACACAGTGTACACCTATTTGTCCCCCCATTACTAATTTGTACCTCTTCAAAATATTGCTCCCAGAAATGGTGGAAGAAATACTGATGTCACCTTATCTATATATACATTTTATCACAGTAATATTCTGGACACAAAAAGCAAAGGTCAAACTCATGATTGTATCAAAGCCTAAATGGAAAGTGAGCATGGATTACCAAAAACAACCATGTCCTGGTTACCTAATGCTCTCAAATGTCAATCCTATTGATGACTACATATTTGTTTCTTCCTAAGATTATATATTCAACCTCAAGCCTGTTGGAAATGTCTAATTCTATCACTCACTTTACACTTTGCCTGATTTCCTAATATCTCTATTGATATCTGCTTTCCTACATATTTTCCCTAGTTCATCATTGTGACTCATACTTCACATATGCTGACATTTACATTCACTCTCTACCCGAAACTCTATTGCTAAAGAACTTTTGGTCCAAATCCTATACTCACTCTTCTTTATAAACCTACTGACTATCTTACTAATCCTACTGACTATCACTTTTTAACTCGATGTTCTCTTCAACAATCAATCATTCAAGGTAAAAGGTCCTATGCCATTTTATATCAATTCATCTGAGACACATGTGCAGAACATAATTCAAACCTAAGTATCCCACTCAAGGGCCCAATGCCCTTCTGGCTTCATATCTTACCTACATTTCTGTTTTCATACTTATATTTCACGTATATATTCTTGTAAATATCACAGGTTCCCAATACCATTATTCATCCGGCAGAGAGATTCCTAACCCAAATCGAACATGTTATTATCCCTAAATATACACTGTTACCTCAATCTAACTTTACAGAAGAGGAGGGACAGAGTTTCTCTTTAAATACCGGAATGTAGGGAATCTTCCACCTGCTGAGAACATCAAAGGTCCATGTAGAAATAATCCCTGGAGAAGATGTAGGCAGCTGTGAAGTTCCCGAGAGAGCAAAAGTCATCTTCCATGGCAAACAACCTGGTGAGGATGAAGGGATGTGTCTGTATCAGCCTCTATCAACTTCATGTAGAGAAGATAGACCAAACCAGGCCTGTGTGAAGAGGTGTTCCCAGGTGCCTATGGTTGATATACCATTCTAACTTTTGAAAGTGTTACAGGAAGTAGGAACAGCCTCCATCTCATGGGCCCTTAGAAGTAACTATTTGGACAAAGTTGTTGCCAAAGCAGTGACCTCATTCAGTTTCTGAAGGAAGTGACCTCACCTCACTTCCTTTGTGATGGAACTCTCTGAACTTGGGATCCAGGAAGAATGGCACCCAGAGCCAGTCGCAGTCCCAGGCCCAGTGGTCTCACTTGCTTCAATTTACCAAGGACAGAGTCAGTCTTTCTTAGTGCCTACAGATGTGAGGATGTTCAAATGCCAGAAAAGCTCTGAAGAGGGGCCTTTCCTGAGAAAGCAGGTAGTGGCTCACCCATGGCTAATGACAACTTCACAGAATTGGCCAAGGAGACCAGATTTGAGACAGGACAGGCCATTTGGGGGGAATATAGTGTGGCCCACCATTCAGAGGACACTCTGGGTAATCACAGAACTACTTGGAGCAAAGGTGGTGCCTTTGTGGGTGTGGGTGTATGTTCATGGTCTTGTCTCATGTTCTGAGAATAGGTAGGAAAGACTGTTTGTTTGGATTGGCGTGGACTGTTTCTAGTTAGTCGTTTTGCAATGCGAGTGCTTCTATGTCTGTGTATCCCACTGTGTCCGTGGTTGTAGACATTAGAAATAAGAATGCATCAAAGGATGTGTCCTGTCTAGTAGAAAGCTTCCCAGCATTCATCTTGCCCAATTTATAAATGGACTGTGGCTTTTGTTATCAAAGGGCAACACCTGATATCTTCATAAGTTTCAGTTTTCTTTCTGAATTCTGGACACTCTGCAGAATAGCTTCATGGTTTTGTGTCCAAGATATTTACCACCTAAAAGCTCTGTTATATGGCCATGTAGTGGGTAGCTAGTGTGACCAGGAAAGTCTCAGTGGAGAAACCCTGATTTGGGCTTTTTGCTTACCTATTGTTCTGTTGCCCTGAATATCAGGAAGGTATTTACCACAGGCCAATTCTTTGTGAAGCCTGAAGAAAAAAGTTTTCAAATGGAAATGAATGGACATCACCTGTAGCTCTTTGCTTAATTGCTTTGGAAATGGATTTGTCTGAAACAGCCTCTTGGCCCTGTGTGAGGCTGTGGTTAGATTCTCAGCACCTGATGGATCCCATGTGTTCATCCAAAACCAAAATGATCAAAAGAGCAGTCATTGCGGATGAAGTCTCTTGCCTTCCTCTGTAAGGTTCCTGACCTCCATCAAGTGAGAAGAGGGATTCTTTGGGTCAAATGCATTCTTCAAAGCCAAGGAGAGGCAAGCCCAAAGGTGCTTGCATTTTCTCATGCTTCCAATTCACATAAAGAATCTAAACCCCACAGTCAGTCGTCCTCAAATTGGAGAAGCAGAGCAGTATTAACGGCACACTATTTGATCACTCCAGGTTCACAGGAAGGTGTTCAGGCCACCCCGACTTTAGGCAAATGAGGGGCAAGGGACCTAACTTTGGACACTGTCTTGTTCTGCATCCCTCATGGAAACCTCCAGCCAGAGATTATAATGAGTATCTATATGGAAGAAGATGAGGGCCTTGTGGGAGTGTTTGGGTTTTAATTTTGGAAGTTTGTGTGGCAGTTGAAAAAGATGACTGGCTCCACCTGGTCTTGAACTCTGGTGTGATTCCCCTTAGAGACTGAGTTCTGGAACTGACCTCAGAGAATTATTGCCATGAGTTGTGTTGGGATTTTAGGAGGACATGAATGACAGTCGCCCTTTGAAACTGAGATCTGTGCCCAGAAAGGCTTTCCACAAGGCACGAGGAATCTCAGCCAGAATATCACATGATTTTATTCTGAAAGACTTGGCAGCCATAGTTGAGAGGCAAAACACACATGATCTCACATTGCAGACCTCAATGGGCCTGGCTTCATGTGACCTTTTGGCGACCCTTTGGGAAGCCTTGCCTGTGAGTGTTCTCCAGAGCTTTCATTGAAATGAGCTTCCTCAACATTTAATGGTTCCTGAGTGAATTGAAAATCATAGTGCCTCCAACTTCATCCTTGAAAAATGGCTAGAGAAATACCATGGAATTTTTGAAATTTTCATGACCAGGTGGCACTGGAGAACTTTTTGATGTCCAGTTGCTGATCATGAGTATACCAGACAGTGCCTTGATTGACTGCGTTTCTTAAAAATGGTGTAGAACAGAGATGCCAGTAAGTTGGAGCCTGCTGAGTAGTGGGCCTAGAACAGTGGTGGGCAGGTGTGTGATAAAACATCTGTGTTGGGGCCATGTAGATCTGCCATTGGCTTCCAAATGGCTTGTAACTGACATGGTGCAGCAAGCAGACCCTTATATGTAAAGGCATCTTGTTATATGGAGAGGTTTCAGGGCAATGTTCAGAATCAGGATGCTATGGTCAAGGGGGCAAACTATGTGAAATAGAAGCCTGACTGGTGCATTCTCCTGCAGACCCTGAGGCACCACATGTGACAGAACTCCCTCAAGCACTCTGACCAAGTTGAACTCCTTGTATTTGTGAAGCAAATAACAAACTCCCAGTGCTCTACTAAGAAAAGTAGAGCATGATCAATTAGCTTCACAGTCCACACAGAGAGACCCTTAGACTCCAGTTGCCACAGTTTACCTACAAAGTGAGAATTCAGCACTGCTGCCTCATGTTCATTGGAAAATAAGATACCATGTCCCCCAGGTCACATAGATGCAGACCAGTTTTGATGCTCTCACTATAGAGGAAGCTAAAGCTTCGGACCACAACATACATTTTAAGTGCCCAAACTCAGAGGCATTTTCTCAAGATGTCTTTAGGCCTGCAGAGCTCCATGTTTGTGGAGTGTTTACCCTGTCCCTTACTTTTGGAAACTCCTCTACCACCTCCAAGCTTGTGAACACCGAGAATATTCCATTCCAGATATGTATTCACAGATTTTCTAACTCTTCTCCTCTAATTGTGTCTTATTAGGGGAGAAGGTAATGTCAAGGCATTGTTCTGAATGAGAGTGGGAAGATTTTTGTATCACACATATTTGCAAACACAATGGGTTTATTTTCCTACTTTCTATTCGAAATACTGAATCTCTGACACTAATCCATAACCTACTAGACTCTGACTACTAATTCTAATATGATGGAGAATAGTAACCCTAACAGAATGGAAATACAAACAGTTCAGAGAAGGCATGGTGTATACTTGGACTTCCCTTTTGCATTATATGGGGTTGGAGTTATAAATATAGTCAATGTTTATTGAAATATTTCTCCATGTGTTTTTAACGTTAACAAATATGTGAATTCCTCTCCCCTTTCTCTGTCACCTATTCAGCACATGTATTTTTATATGCTCATATAGAATACTACCTGGTATCACACAGACTTTCTTCCGAGGTGGCTGACTTGGCAGATACAAATTGTGAGAAGAGATCACTCCTCCTAAACCCTTTTGGAACTGAAATTTCAACCTATGGGTGAGCCTCCTAGTTGAACAACATTATACATAAATCCATTTTCAGTAAAATGTATTTTTTTGGATATGTGAAGGATATATATTTCATTTTGAATTTCGATTGGCATATATATTGCTACTTTTTAATGTCTGTGAGAGTGTTTCTGTATATATATATATATATATATATATATATATATATATATATATATATATATCACTCTCCTGATTTTTCAAAATATGAAATATATGTGTCTTATTATACACTCCCTAAAATCATTCATATTCACGTATGTGGATTTATAATCAACTTTTCACAAGATTATTCTCAGAAATTCAGATTATTCATTCACCTGAAATACATATTTGTTTCCTAATACTGAAAACTAACTTCAGTAAATGCTGCATACAAAGCATAATATTTCATCATTGCCTGATGGCCACGAATAGAGTGCATCACACCCAGTGTAACGCGCCACTGCACAGGTGAATAACGAGATAGAACCACAAAAAACTATCTTGTTAAGAACTTACAGAAAAATGGGGGTGCACCAAAACCTATAAGAAAGATTTTTAGCACTGAGATCTGGTAATTGGGTCTGAAAAACGAGCCAAATGTGCAACCGGAGATCCGGTCTGACTGATCCTCAAAACAATAGAGTGTCTGGGTTCCAATAGACACCCTCCACACCCAACAAATGACAGGCCCAGAATACAGATTGAACTGCAGAGAAGCATCACTCAGGGGAAATCTAGTCTAGCAGGAGAAACCAGGACTAGCAGGAGAAACCAGGGGACTAGAGGCCAGGCTCTTGTGACTGGGAAGCTGGAGAACACAGAAGCGCAGGTGACAGTCCACCTGCTGTTCGCGTGACTGGGCGTCTGGAGAACACCGGCGCGCAGGAGACCGACTGCGCCACTGGGTGGCTAGTGATTGCCCACCCGCCAGTGACCTAGAGCTGAAACCAACTGGAGACAGTCCAGTTCCATCCCCGTATTCGAACATTTCGGCAAGGAGCCTGGGCCCGCCAAAGGAGAGGGGTGACGTCACTGGAGCTCGGCCTTCGGAATTCCCTACAAGTGGAATCCACTTTAGCAGGCATAGTCTACCAACACAAAGGAGAGACAACAGAGATGCACAACACCGAAACAAATCTATAGAATAAAACAGAAACACAGCAATCAAATAGAGCTGGAAAGTAACATGAGCATCATGAAAAAACAAGGGAAAGAAAGGAGTACAAACAATGCAGGACAACTTAATTCTACAGGAGGACCTAGAAGCATCAGAAACAGGGATAGGGAAAGAACTTAAGGCATACCTAACTCAGATGGAAAGGAATATTAGAGAAGACATGAGGCAGCAAGTCCAAGCAATAAAAGTATATTTTGAAAATGAATTAAACAAACAAACTCAAATGGCAAACAACGAGCTTTACCAGGAGATAGAGATCTTAAAAGAAATCAAACAGTAATACTAGAAATGCAGGAAAGTATTAACCAAATTAAAAACTCAAACGAGAATATTACAAATAGACTAGATCAAGCAGAAGTCAGAATATCAGATAATGAAGACAAAGTTTATCAACTTGAAAAGAATATAATCAACACAGAAGAGAGGCTTAAATCCCACTAGCAATCTATTCAAGAGATATTGGATGTCATAAAAAATGAGAGTCATTGGGATAGAAGAAGGCATAGAGATTCAAACCAAAAAAATGGAGAACATATTAAATAAAATAATTCTAGAAAACATCCCAGAGATGAAAGATGGATCGGATTGTCAAATCCTGGAAGCCTACAGGACCCCAAACATTCAAAATCATAATAGACACACTCCAAGACATATAATTATGAAGATAGCCAACATACAGAACAAGGAGAGAATATTAAACACTATAAGAGAAAGGAGGCAGGTTACATTCAGGGGAAAACCAATTAGGTTAATGACTGATTTTTCATCACAGACTTTGAAAGCGAGAAGATCCTTGAACAATGTATTTCAAATGCTGAAAAATAATGGATTCCAACCAAGAATACTGTATCCAGCAAAATTAAGGTTCAGATTTGAAAACGAAATTAAAGTCTTTCACAATAAACAAAAGCTAAAAGAATTCACAGCCAGAAAACCAGCACTGCAAAGCATTTTGAGCAAAATACTACAAGAAGAGGAATTGATAAATAGTGCCGAAAACTAACAGCAGGAGGTATCTCAGTAAAGGGGGAGGAAAATAACCAAAAAAAGTAAAAACTAGCCAAACTAAAACATAATAAATAAATAAACATGATTGGAAGAACAAATCATATTTCAATTGTAACCTTAAATGTTAATGGCCTAAATTCACCAATCAAGAGAATGGGCTAGTAACCTGGATCAAAAAAAATAAATCCAACAATATGCTGCCTTAAGGAGACTCATATGATAGGAAAAGACATACAGAGGGTGAAGGTAAAAGGTTGGGAAAAATCATACCACTCACATGGCCCTCAGAAGCAAGAAGGAGTGGCCACACTCATGTGGAATAAAATCAACTTCAAACCTAAGTTAATCAAAAGGGATAAAGAAGGACACTATATTCTGTTAAAAGAAACCATCCACCAACAAGACATAACAATTATGAATTTGTATGCACCAAGCAATGGAGCTGCAATGTTCATAAAACAAACTCTCCTCAAGTTCAATAGCCAAATAGACTACAACACAATAATTATGGGTGACTTCAAGACACCACTCTCGGCATTAGACAGATTCTCTAGACAAGAACTGAATAAAGAAACTATCAAACTCAACAGCACAATTTGTAACCTAGACTTAAACGACATATATAGAATATATCAGCCATCATCAAGTGGATCCACGTTCTTCTCAGTTTCACATGGATCCTACTCAAAGATAGACCATATATTATGCCATAGGGCAATTCTTAGTAAATATAAAAGCATGGAGATTATACCATGCACTATATCTGATAATAATGGAATGAAACTGGAAATCAATGATGAAAGAAGGAAGGAAAAATCCTACATCACATGGAAAATGAACAACATGCTACTGAATGATCAATGGGTTACAGAAGACATAATGGAGGAGATAAAAAAAAATTCTTAGAGACAAATGACAATACAGACACAACATACCGGAATCGATGGGACACAATGAAAGCAGTTTAAGCGGGAAGTTCATTTCTTGGAGTTCTTTCCTCAAAAAAAGAAAAAAATCAACAAATAAATGAACTCACACTACACCTCAAAAACCTAGAAAAGGAAGAGCAAAACAACAGCAAATGTAGTAGAAGACAAGAAATAATTAAATTTAGAGCAAAAATCAACAAAATTGAAACAAAAAAAAATTAAAAAATTTGATAAAACTAAAAGTTGGTTCTTTGAAAAAATAAATAAGATTGACAGGCCCACAGCCATGCTAATGAAGAGAAGAAGAGAGAGAACTCAAATTACTAACATACGGGATGAAACAGGCAATATCACAACAGACACTACAGAAATACAGAAGATAATTAGAAAGTATTTTGAAACACTATATTCCAATAAAATAGAAGATAGTGAAGATATCGATGAATTTTTTAAGTCATAAGATCTGCCCAGATTGAGTCAGGAAGACACACGCAATTTAAACAGACCAATAACAAAGGAAGAAATGAAAGAAGCCATCAAAAACTACCAACCAAAAGAAGCCATGGACCGGAAGGGTATACAGTGGAGTTCTACAAAACCTTTAAAGAAGAATTAATACCAATATTTTTCAAGCTATTTCAAGAAAAACAAAAAGAAGGAGCTTTTCCAAATTTATTCTATGAGGATAAATCACCCTGATCCCAAAACCAGACAAAGACACTTCAAAGAAAGAAAACTACAGACCAATATCTTTAATGAACTTCGATGCAAAACTTGTCAATAAAATCCTGGCGAATCGAATACAAAAGCATATCAAAAAAATTGTGCACCATGATCAAGTAAGATTCATCCCTGGGATGCAAGGCTTGTTCAATATATGGAAATCAATAAATGCCATTCACCACATCAATAGACATAAAGACAAGAACCATATGATCATCTCAATAGATGCAGAAAAAAACATTTGACAAAGTTCAGCATCACTTTATGTTCAAAACACTAGAAAAACTAGGGATAAAAGGAACTTACCTCAACATTGTAAAAGCTATATATGCTAAACCTCAAGCTAGCATCATCCTAAATGTGGAAAAACTGAAGGCATTCCCTCTAAAATCTGGAACAAAACAGGGATGCCCTCTATCACCACTTCTATTCAATTTAGTTCTTGAAATACTAGCCAGAACAATTAGACAGACAAAAGAAATTAAAGGCATAAAAATAGGAAAAGAAGTATTTAAATTATCGCTATTTGCAGATGTCATGAAAATATATTTAACAGACCCCAAAGGGTCTTCAATGAAACGGCTAGAGTTAATAAATGAATTCAGCAAAGTGGCAGAATATAAAATTAACACGCATAAATGAAAGGCATTCCTGTATGTCAGCAACACAACTTCTGAAATGGCAATGAGGAAAACCACTCCATTCACAATATCCTCAAATAAAATAAGATACTTGGGAATCAACCTAACAAAAGACGTGAAAGTTTTATATACTGAAAACTACAGAACCCTAAAGAGAGAGAGAGAGAAGAAGATCTTAGAAGATGGAAAAACAAAAGACCCAGAATAGCAAAAGCAACTCTAAACAGAAAATATGAATCTGGAGGTATAGTGATACCAGAGTTCAAACTGTACTAAAAGCAATAGTAACAAAAACAGCGTGGTACTGGTAACAAAATAGGCAGGTGGAACAATGGTACAGAATAGAGGACACAGAAACCAATCCTCAAAATTAAAACTTTCTTATATTTGAAAAAGGGGCTAAAAGCATGCAATGGAAGTAGGATAGCATCTTCAAACAATGGGGTAGGGAAAATTGGGGAAAGGTGGGGCAAGGGAGAGAAGTGAACAACAGCAGATGAGGTAGAGAAAGAAGATGGGAGGGGATGGGAGGGGGTATAGTACGGGATAGTAGGGGATAGGAAATGTAGCAGAATACAACAGTCACTAATATGACATTATGTAAAAATGTGAATGTGTAACCGATGTGATTCTGCAACTCGTATTTGGGGAAAATTGGGAGTTCATAACCCAATTGAGTCAAATGTATGAAAGATGATATAGGATGAGCTTTGTAATGTTTTGAACAACCAATAAAAAATAAATAAATAAAGGTTTAAAGTTGAGTGGGAAGAAATCAGCTAAAAAAGAGTTGAGATGCATTCATTTTGCTAAGCAGAAACTTTGTTTTGTGTACTTGTAACTATCACAAATTTATTTTACCAGAAAACTGGCTTTTAAAAATGCACATAATTGAGATTAAAGGATAATCCACTTACCTTCAAGAAAAACTCATAGCATTTCCTATATTTTTCATATTTTATTTTTTTCTGAATATTTTGACATGGACCAGGTCTAGACTTAGGCTATTCTTCCAGAATACTACCTCATCTGACAAGTTGGTACAATGTGTTGGATTGTTCTTTTCATCTTTTATTTAATAGTTTCTAGATGATAATGTGTATTTTTCCATATGTTTGTTTGGACATACATACCCAACTATATCTTTGCATTTTCTGTTTTACTGGGGAAGAGACTCATCAAAAGCTCTTTATTATATGTATCAACAATCAAACATTTAGAGCATGCAATTATACATAATTTTGCATGAAAATATTTTTGTACCATTTTTATAAAGATTTAGAATTATTAATACTGTCCCTACTGTAATTAGTAACTCCTTACAAAAAGAATTAATCAATTGACTTTATATCAATTATGAATATGAAAATTACTAAAATAATTATTTGGCAATTAATATGCAATTGATAGAAAGTGAAATCACAAGAAAGCCATTTAAAATGTCAGTGCATATGGTCCTTAAATAATAGGTTGTTCAAAAAAAATTCTCTAATTCAAAAGAGTTAATATGCCATATTACAGCTAAATGTGATATAAAAACCTTAAATTATCAGTATTGATAAATAAGAATGATACCTGTTTACTTAAATATGTTTATTTGATTTTCACTGTAAGATGTTAATTCTGGAAGACTTGAGAATTAAGAAAGACTTGGTCTATATTATTTCTAACAGGCTAATCAAAGTACTTTTAAATATATATGTATATATACATATATATATATATATGTAACACATATGCATGAATATAGATACATATGCATAATAAATGTATTGTAATATATTTATCAGGTGGTTATAATTTTTAAATTTTCTCAAGAAAAAAGAATGACTATAAAAAAGAGTTTTAAATGTAAATTTCATAGCATAGTACTGTTTGTAATGCTATGAGAGAAAAATACTTATGGAGGGAAAATGAAAAAGGAAGAGAGAGAAGGGGGAAAATGAGGAAGAAAGTGAGTAAAGAAGAGGGAGAGGAGTGTTTGATGAAAAGATAAAAGTGGAGGGGCTGGGTTTGTGACTCAGTGTTAACATGCTTGTCTAGCATGTGTGAGGCAGTGGGTTATATTCTCAGCACCACATACGAATAAATAAAATGAAGGTCTATCAACAACTGAAAAAATAAAAAAAGGAGAAATATTACCAAAATTCCAAGATTTTATGAATGTTAAATACAAAAAATTATGTTGCATAGCCTTATGTAAATTCTAGACTCCCCAAAATAATCATTAAATGCTAGATTATTAGTGTTATAACTAAAAATCCATTGCTCTTTCTTCTACATTCTGTGGCATGCTAGTGCTAAAATAAATTGTATTATAACACCAAAATAAAATTCTAATATTTATACAGTAACTGACCCAGTTTAACATCAATGCAAGAAGATTCCTATGTGATATAATGTGTATTTTGACGTTCATTTTTATTCAACACTGGTACATTACTATTTCTCCAGTTAATGCACATCATAGGATGTATATTTCATCCACAATTTAGCAAATATATACACATTTGTTTTGCTTTCAATCACTTTTGCTTCAGAACACATGTATTCCTCCATGTTTCTTGACTTCTCTTTTTGTGACACTTCTTTCCAAACACATTATTTTCGATTTCCATTATCACATTTGAAGCAAAACTGACACACCCGTCATGATAAAACATAACACTAATATTACCATTAGATGTAAAACTGGTTTAAATGAATGATTGTACATCAATAAAAGATTTCTTGTATACTTTCAGATATCAATTCAATCCATTATTCAAAGTGAAACCAGTTATATCATTTATTCACAGTATGGTCTATTCTTGCATTGTCTATATATTGATAGACACATGGTACACCTCTGTGTACTCCCAATAATAATTTCTATATCTTCAAAATATTGCTCCCAGAAATGCTGGAAAAAATATGCATGTCAACTGATCTACATATACATTTTATCACAGTAATATTCTGGACACAAAATGCAAAGGTCACACTTATGACTGTCCCAAAGCCTAAATGGAAAGTGAACATGGATTACTAAAAACATCCATGTCCAGGTTGCCTAATGCTCTCAAATGTCAATCCTATTGGTGATTACATATGTGTTTCTTCCTAAGACTACATTTTCAATCTCACCCTGTTGAAACTGTCTAAACCTCTCACTCATTTTATAATTTGCCTGATTTCCTACTCTCTATTCACATCTGCTTTCCTACTTTTTTCCCCAGTTCATCATTGTGACTGACTCTTCACATGTGCTGACATTTATATTCAATCTCTACCAGAAACCCTATTGCTAAAGAACTTTTGGTCCAAATTCTATACTCAATCTTCTTCGTAATCCTACCGACTATATTCCTAATCCTAGCAAAAATCCCTTTTTTAACTGGATGCTCTCTTCTACATTCAATCATCGAAGGTACAAGGATCTATGCCATTGCATATCAATTTATCTGAGACATATGTGCAGAACATAATTCAAAGCTAAGTATCCCACTCAAAGGCCAAATTCCCTTCTAGGATTCAAATCTTACCTAGATTTATATTTCAATACTTATATTTCACCTATATTTTCATGTAAATATCACAGGTTTCCAATAACATTGTTCATCAAGCAGAATGATTCCTAACCCATATTGAACATGTTATTAATCCTAACCATACACTGTTCCTCAATCTAACTTTACAGAAGAGCAGAGACAGAGTTGGTATTACAATACAGGAATGTATGGATCTTCCACCTGCTGAGAACCTCAAAGGTCCATGTAGAAATAATCCCTGGAGAATGTGTAGGATGCTATGAACGACCTGAGAGGGCAAAAGTCATCTTCCATGGCAAAAAAAACATGGTCAGGATAAAGGGTTGTGTCTTAATCAGAATCTCTCTTCTTAATGTAGAGAAGATGGACCAAACCAAGCCTCTGTGGAGAGCTGTTCCCCAGTACCTATGGTTGATATACCATTCTAACTGATGAAAATGTCAGAGGAAGTAGGTGCAGCCTCCATCTCATGGGACCCTTGGAAGCATCTGTTAGGACAAAGTGGTTGCCAAGGCTGTGACCTCATTCAGTTCCTGAAGGAAGTGACCTACCTCACTTTCTTGGTGATGGAATCTCTGAACTTGGGATCCAGGAAACCAGGAACACAGAGCCAGTCCCAGTACCAGTCCCAGTGGTCTCACTTGTTTGGATTTACCAAGGACAGAGTCAGTCTTTCTTGGTACCTACTGATGTGAGGATGGCCAAATGCCAGAAAAGCTCTGAAGAGGGGCCCTTCCTGAGAAAGCAGAAAGTGGCTCACCAATGGATCCTCACAACTTCACAGAGTTGGCCAAAGAAAACAGATCTGAGACAAGACAGGCCATTTTGGGGTAACATAGTATGGCCCACCATTCAGAGGACACACTGTATAGTCACAGACCTACTTGGGGAAAGGAGGTGCCTTTGTGGGTGTGGGTGTGAGTTTTTGGTTCTGTCTCATCTTCTGAGAATAGGTGGAAAAGGCGGGTTTTTTTTGGTTTGGTGTGGACTCTTTATAGTAGGTCGTTTGACAAGGTGAGTGTTTCTTTATCTATGTATTCCACTGTGTCCATGGTTGAAGACATTAGAAAAGAGAATGCATCAAGGATGTGTCCTGTCTATTAGGAAGCTTCCCAGCATTCATCCTGCCCGATTTATTAATGGACTGTGGCTTGTCTTATAGATGTGCAACACCTACTAAATTCCTAAGTTCATGTTTTCTTCCTAAATTCTGGCCACTCTCCAAAATAGTCTTATGGATTTGTGTCCAAGATATGTACCCCTCTAAGCTCTGTGACATGGCCATGTACTGGATAGCTGAAGGAAATGGGAGCATCTCAGAAAACACAGATATCAGTGTGACCAGTAATGTCTCAGTGGAAAAACCCTTCTTTTGGCCTTTTGCTTACCTATTGTTCTGTTGACCTAAATGTCAGGAGGTCTTTGCCTCAGTCCACCCATTTGGGAAGACTGATGAAAACTGTTTTCAAATGGAAATGCATGCGCATCACCTGTCGCTCTTTGTTTAATTGCTTAGGATAAGGATGTGTCTGATTCAGCCTCTTGGCCCTGTGTGATGCTGTGGCTTAGATTCTCAGCACCTCATGGATCTAAAGAAAGATTCCATGTGTGTATCCAAAACAAAAATGGTAAAAAACCACGCTGACTTTAGGAAAATAAGTGGCAAGGGAGCTCTTTTGAACACTGTCTTGGGCTGCGCCCCTCATGGAAAACTCCAGCAAGAGGTTATGATTAGTGTCTATATGGAAGAGGATGAGGGCCTTGTGGGAGTGTTTTGGTTTTAATTGTGTTTATTTGTGTGGTGGTTGGAAGTGATGACTGGGTCCACCTGGGCTTGAACTCTGGTGTGATACCCTTAGAGACTGAGGTCTAGAACTGACGTCAGAGAAGTATTGCCATGAATTGTGTTGGGGTTTTAGGAGGCCATGCATGAGAGTCGCTCTTGGAAACTGAGATCTTGGACCAGGGTAGCTTTCCACAGAACACTGGGAATCTCAGCCAGGATATCACATGATTTCATTCTGAAAGACTTGGCAGCAATAGTTGAGAGTCAAAACTCACATGGACCTCATATTGTAGACCTCAATGGGCCTGGCTTCATGTGACTTTTTGGTCACTCTTTGGGAAGACTTTCCTCTGAGAGTTCTCCAGAACTTTCATTGAAATAAACTTCCTCAACATTTAATGGTTCCTGAATAAATTTAAACCCACAGTGCCTCCAACTTCATCCTTTAAAAATGGCTAGATAAGTACCATGACATTTTTTAAATTCCCATGACCAGATGGCACTGGAGTAACTTTGGATCTTCTGCTGTTGATCATGAGTGTACAAGACAGTGCCTTGATTGACTTGGTTTCATGAGAATGGTGTAGAACAGAGATGCCAGTAATTTGGAGACTGCTGAGTTGGGGCCTAGAGCAGTGATGTGCAGGTGTGTGATAAAACATCTGTGTTGGGGCCATGTGGATCTGCCATTGGCTTCCAAATGGCTTGTGACTGACATGCTGCAGCCAGCAGACCCTTATATGTAAAGGCATCTTGTTATATGGAGATTTTTCAGGGCAATGTTCAGAATCAAGTTGCTATGGTCAAGGGGGCAAGCATGTGCGATAGAAGCCTGGTTGGTGCATTTATATGCAGACCCTGACACAACACATGTGACAGAAATCCCTCCAGCACTGTGCCCCAGTTGAAATCCTTGTATTTCAAGAAGCAAATACCAAACTCCAAGTGCAGCAGCAAGAAACACCACGAAAACTGGAGGATTACCAACTGGGTTCACAGTCCAAACAGGGAAACACTTAGCCCCAAGTTGCCACAGTTTACCTACAAAGAGAGAATTCAGAACTGCTGCCACATGTTCATTAGGAAAATAAGAAACAACATCCTCCAGGTCACATAGATGAAGACCCAGCTTTGATGGTCTCACTACAAAGAAAGCTAAAGCTTCTGACAACAACGTATATTTCAAGTGCCCAACCTCAGAGGCAGTTTCTCAAGAAGTCTTTAGGCAAGCAGAGCTCCATGTTTCTGGAGTGTTTACCCTTTCCCTTACTTTTGGAAACTCCTCTACCACCTTCAAGGTTGTGAACTCCTGAGCATTTTCCATTCCAGATATGTATTAACAGATTTTCTAATTCTTCTCCTCTAATTGTGTCTTACTTGGGGTGAAGGTAATGTCAAGGCATTTTTCTGGATGAGAGTGGAAAGATTTTTGTTTAGCATATGTTTGCATACACATTGGATTCATTTTCCTATTTTCCATTTGAAATACTGAATCCCTGACACTAACCCATACTGTACTAGAATCTGACTACTAATCCTAATATGATGGAGAAAAAGAATCCTAACAGAAAAGAAATAGAAGCTGTTCAGAGAAGGCATGGTATATATTTGGATTTGCCTTTTGCAAGTAGGTGTTATAATTCTAGTCAATTTTTAATTGAAATAGTCCTCCATGTGTTTTTAAAGTTAACAAATATGTGAATTCCTGTCTCCCTTTCTCTGTATCCTATTCAGCACATCTATTTTATATGCACATAAAGAATCCTACCTTTTATCACGTGTATATTTTTGTGCGGTAGCTGATTTGGCAGATACAAATTTTGAGAAGAGATCACTCCTCCTAGATGCTGTTGGAACTGAAAATTGAACCTATGGGTGAGCTTCCTAGGAGAACAACATTATACATAAATCCCTGTTAAGTAAATTGAATATTTTTAGATCTGTGAATGATGTATATTTCATGGTGAATTTCGATTGGCATATATGTTGCTACATTTTAAAATTTGTGTGTGTGTGTGTGTGTGTGTATACACACATACACACTCTCCAGATTTTTCAAAATATGAAATATATGTGTCTTATTTACACTCCCTAAATTCATTCATGTTCAAGTATGTGGATTTATAATCAACTTTTCACAAGATTATTTTCAGAAATATTCATCCACCTGAAATTCATATTTGTTTTCTATTACTGAAAACTAACTTCAGTGAATGGTGCATACGTATCCTGTTGATAGTCACAGCCAAAGGGGCCACAGAAAACTTCCAGGTGCCAGCAAACTTTCAGCTGCAGGCTGATGATTGGCTCACAGCGGCCTTAGCAACTTCTAGCTCATTGTCTCCTCTGTGGTGATGCTCATTGGAGATGCTCATTGAGATGTTTCCCCGCCTTTCAGACTTCCAGCTTATGATTGGCTCACAGCAGCCCCAGCAACATCTAGCTGATTGGCTCCTCTGTGGTGATGCTTATTGGGCTGTTTCCCTGCCCATTCAGACCATGGAGCTGCTCATTGGGGGACTTTTTTGGCTCTGCCCACGTGACCCAGCCAATCTGCCTCAAGAGCAGGAGGATTGTGAGAAGTGGATAGAGGCTTGTGTGGGAGGGAGAGGCTTTTGGGAAGCTGGTGTTGGGAGTTGGGGTTCTGAGGATTTTTCCTGAGAGGCTGTTTTGCTTGGCGTGTGTGGTTCTAAAAATAAAGTTAGTTTCTTTTGACAAGTGGATTCTGATTGTGCCCAGCCAGACAGCGGCATGTGGTGGCTCATATGGGGAGCGACTGAGGGTAACTGATAAGGTAAACTGCTCGCTCTTGAGGGCAGGGCGAGAGGATGGGTAGCCATTTTATGATTCCTCTTTTGTTTTAAGTTGCCTGTCCCTGGAGATGAGTGAGATGGAAGAAAAACTGCTCACATCTGAGGAAAAACTATTTGTGTCTGAGGAACAGATAGGGAGAAAGGCTATAATAATTTTTTGTTGTTCCATTTTTATTTTGTTCTATCTCTTTTTTTGTTTGGTGTTATCTTGTTGGTTTGTATTATAGTAGAAATATGGGATCAAAAATTAGTAAAAAACAAACCAAAAAAGTGTTAAGTAAATTGTTAGAGGAAGGAGGCATCCCAGTAAAATCAAGAGCAGTCATGGCAATTGTTGATACAATACAAAAATGTAGACCATGGCTTTTTAAGGAGGAGTTGTTAAATATATCACAATGGAACCATCATGGTGCAGATTTAAAAAGAATAGAATAGAAAAGCCCAGGGATTCTGCCAGTTGGCACATTGCCATTGTGGACATTCATATCTTGTTTGCTTAGTTCAAAGCCTTCAGTTCAGTCAATGGTAGAGGAAGAAGAAGACATATTGATTCAAGTAAAACAGAAGGTGTCTCAAGTTAGTCAGACAGAAGAAAAAATTCAAGTAAAAGAGAAGGTCTCTCGAGCTAGTCAGATAGAGGAAACTATTCAAGTAAAAGAGAACGTCTCTCGAACTAGTCAGACAGAGGAAAAAATTCAAGTAAAAGAGAAGGCCTCTAAAGCTAGTTAGACAGAGAAAGAAAGTGTAAAACAGTAAAAAACATCAGGGGAAATTTACAACAGGAGACTGCTACTAACACCTTTCTATCACCAGATGACATAAGTGTCCAACTAACAAGGCCACTTTCTTATGGTGGGAGGCCCCCAACTCCCGCAGTTGATAGTTAGGATCCTGAGACAAGATCTCAAATATTAACATGCCCTGTATTTGAGGGAGGAGGGCAGCGTGTTTACCATGCTTTAAATTTCAAAACAGTGAAGCAGCTAAAAGAGGCTGTAACAACCTATCGTCCTCAAGCACCCTTCAATGTAATCATGGTCGAATCCATTAACAACTTGAACATGAAGCCAGTGGATTGGGCTAATATGTGTAATGTTGTGTTAAATGGAGGACAATGCATGTTATGGAAGGTTGCCAATGAGGAATGTTGAAAGGAGACAGCTAAGCGAAATCCAGGAGCTGGTTATCCTCAGAGAAATCTAGATATGTTGTTAGGAAAGGGACCTTATGAAGATCAGCAGCAGCAAATTGCATATGATCATGGTGTATGTGCACAAATTGGTGTAGATGCAATTAAGGCATGGAAGACTTTACAAGAACATGGAGGTTTACAAGGTCAATTATCTAAGGTAATACAAGGAGCTAATGAACCTTATGCTGAATTTGTAGATAGGCTTATTCAAAGAGCTACCAGAGTTTTTGGGAATACAGAACAAGCAATGCCATTACTAAAACAACTGGCTTATGAGCAAGCGAATCGTTGTTGCAGAGATATCATTAGACCATGGAAAAATGAAGATTTAAACACATTGATTTAATTATGTAGAGACATTAATGAACAAGAGCAAGTCATGGCAGCTGCAGTAAAACAGGCTTTAGTTGCCAGATACATTAATGAACAAGGGCAAATTGTGGCAGCTACAGTAAAACAGGCTTTAGATGCCAGACCAAGAACATGCTACCAATGTGAAGAAACAGGACATTTTAAAAGGAATTGGCCCATAGAAGGAGGGTTTAACAATATTAGGTATCAAAGGAGTAGAATACCAGGTATTTGGCCACAATGCCATAGAGGGAGACATTGGGCTAATGAGTGCTGTTCTCAAACCACCATAGAGGGTACTCAATTATCAAAAAATGAACAAGGACCAGGTGTTTATCCACGATATCATGGAGAAAGGCATTGGGCTCAATTGCCAAATAAATGGACAGGGGGTTCCAATGCTCCGGGGCCCCAAACCACAAATATACAGAGCACTGGAGGAACCCAGCAACCCCATCAGGGTAGTGCCCAGGACACATTGTCCATCAGATCCCTCATCAGACAAACCAGAGGGAGCACAGTGTTGGACATCTGCGCCTCTGCCAGATCAGTACTAACTCCAGAGATGGGAGTTCAAATCATTCCCACAGGGGTAAAAGGACCTCTTCCCAAAGGAACCATGGGCTTATTATTGGGATGCAGCTCTTCTACTCTAAAAGAACTTATGATAAGTCCTGGGGTGATTGATCCCGATTATGAAGGTGAAATAAAAATTATAGCCAGTTCTCCAAAGGACATATCAGTAATTTCACAAGGAGATAGAATAGCACAGTTACTAATAATACCCAGCCTATATGATAAATTTTCCAGTCGTACTGTAGAAAGATGTTCCAAGGGATTAGGCTCCACAGGTGTAGATTTGGCTATGCTTTCTTTAAATTTAGATTCTCGCCCCATGCTAAAACTAAATATTCAAGGGCATGAATTGAATGGGCTACTGGATACAGGTGCAGACATTAGCATCATCTCTCGTCAAGAATGGCAAAAACATTGGCCATTACAACAAGCCACTCAAACACTTCGAGGCCTATAAGTGGCGACTAATCACCATAGAAGTAAAATGGTATTAGATAGGAAGGATCCTGAAGGATGTGAAGGAACTATACAGCCATATGTATTGGATCATCTTCCCATAAATTTATGGGGACGAGATGTCCTAGATCAATTAGGTTTGACATTAACAAATAACATCAACCAAAATGCAGCCACTATTATGACTAGACAAGGTTTTAGGAAAGAATAAAGATTAGAAAAACAAGAATAAGTCATAGCAGCACCAATACAAATAGATCAAGGAACAGAGAGACATGGGTTGGATTTTCAGAAAGGGCCACTGAGACAATAAAAATTACCTGAAAATCAGAAAGACAGTATGGGTTCCTCAGTGGCCCCTGACTAAAGAAAAGATACAAGCAGTCCATGACCTGGTAAAACAACAATTAGCAGAAGGACATATACAACCGACTGTATATCCCCAAAATACTCCCATTTATGTCATCAAAAAGAAATCTGGTAAATGGAGACTATTGCAAGATTTTAGAGCCATTAATAATGAGATGGTTATTATGGGACCTGCTCAATCAGGGATTCCTCAATTGTCTGCTTTGCCAATAACCTGGTATGTTTTAGTTATAGATATTAAATATTGTTTTTTTTTCAATTATAATTCATCCTAAGGATAGTCCAGGTTTTGCTTTTACTATCCCTGCACTGAATCATGAAGGTCCTGATCAGAGATATGAATGGAAAGTACTCCCTCAAGGGATGGCTAACAGCCCAACTATGTGTCATATTTATGTTAACAAAGTAATCCAGCCACTTAGAAATCAAAATTCTGAACACAAATATTTCACTATATGGATGATGTATTATTAGCACACAAAGCTAAAAACACATTGCTAGAAAGTTATGCCACACTTACAAACTTATTAAAAATTATAATGTAGAGATAGCAATAGATAAAGTACAATTAAATTTTCCAATTAATTATTTAGGAGTTCTGTTATCCTCAACCATGGTCAGTCCACCAAAAATTCAAATACGAGTAGATCAACTCAAATCACATAACGACTTTCAAAAGTTATTAGGACACATAAATTGGATAAGGCCTTATCTAGGTATACCAACAGGAGAGTTGGGACCTTTATTTGATATCCTAAAAGGTCTATCAGATAAAAATTCACCCCGCATGTTAACACCTGAAGCAAGAAAGGCATTAAAAATCAATGAAACATATATGGAAAATATGCATTTGGATAGAATTGATATAAGTTTGCCTTTATTATTTATTGTACTACCAACAAAAAATATTCCTACAGGAGTATTTTGGCAAGAAGGTCCATTATTATGGATACATTTATCTTATTCTCCTTACACTATTCTTACTAGGTATCCTGAGGCTTTAGGATAATTAATACTCAAAGGAATTAAAGCAGCAAAGGAAGTGTTTGGAATTTCTTCCAATAAAATTTTTACTCCATATACTCTGAATCAAATTGATGAGTTAGCTAATGAGTTAAATACTTGGGCAATAATCATGGTCCAATCTAATGTTTCATTTGATAACCACTTACCATCTAACCCTTTATTGTCTTTTTGGTCATCGCATCCTGTAATTTTTCCAAAATTGAGAAGAAAAACACTTATCATGAATGCTTCAAATATATTCACTGATGTATCAAATAATGGTACAGCAGCAATAGTTATACCTGATAAAACTTATAAATTTTTAGTACCCAAACAATCAGCTCAAAAGGTAGAGCTTAATGCAGTATTACAAGCTTTTGAGATATTTAAATATTCTGTATTTAATTTATTTTCCGATAGTCAGTATATAGTTAATGCTATAGTATCCCTTGAAGTTGCTGGTAAGATTTCTCCTTTCTCTACTGTTTTCTCTTTACTTTCCAATATAAAAAGTCTAATCTGGGACAGAAAAGATCTATTCTTTATAAGACATATCAGGGCACATCCAAAAAGAAGATGATTTGACTCAAGGCCTTATCAGCTGATATCCAAAATTCCAGTTTGACTATCCTTACATCTGAGATAGAACCAGGATGCTTTTTTCATTATCTATTTTATTATTGCCCTTTCCCACATTCTATTTTGTTTTTTGAGCTCATACAGACCTAGTTTAATGTTTTGCTGATCAGTTCTATTTTTTGACAAAAGAGTTTTTGAACATTGCAATGGAGATTTCACGTGTAAAAAGTTATAAGGCCTTTACTATTAGGTTATGTGTTGTATGTATTATATTATGTGTGCACACTTGTGTTTTGTGTTATATGTTTGAATGTTCGTATGTCCATATATGATATATGATGAGCGCTCATTAAAAAATGGATCCAAATATTTTTTTATTCACATTATTTAAATGGTTTCATTTAAATTGGGTAAAGAGCTGTTGAGGTTTGTTTTAAAATTTGAAAAAAAGGAGGTTAACAGATCTGTTTCCTTTCTTTCACCTTTCCTTTTCATTATATTTAATAATTATCTTCAAGACAATGTAAATAGTTAAGAAAATTGTTTTCTTTCAGTGCCTTCTGGAATGTTACATAATTTTTCTTTAGCCATTATTGCCAGAATTCCTATCTTCATCCCAGTGCTGGTGAAATCAAAGATAAAACCAATCTACAGCTTCTGCAATAGCCATCACTGAAATGCTTGCAGAACTTGCCTAGACACATTGAGAACTCTCCTGTATGCATTGTAAACTACCTGTTTGTGCAGCGACTTGTGGTAGTGTTCGGGTATATTTGCTGATGATGTCATCGGTGGTACAATTTTTCCAAAAGGAGCCGTCAATTGGCTTGGTGTATCTTCCTCTCTTCTGTGTGTCATTATCGTCCAGCTAATGTTTGGGGGCCATTAGAGGTGAGGCAAAGAACCTCACCACCCCCCGGTGGTACAAAGACCTCTCCACAGGTGTTGCTGTAAACTGGACCGGTAGTCAGTGATGGGTAAGATCCAATTGCAATGGTACCAACTTAACGGGTAAGGACCATATGTACTATTGGACAACCTAAGGCAGGCACTGTCCCTAAGCCACATGTGTGTTGTTTAAACAGAGAGGGGGAGATGTTGAGAGCCACATCCAAAGGGGCCCCAGCAAAATTCCAGAAGCCAGCAAACTTCCAGCTGCTGGCTGATGATTGGCTCACAGCAACATCTAGCTGATTGGCTCCTCTGTGGTGATGCTCATTGGGCTGTTTCCCTGCCCTTTCAGACCACGGAGTTGCTCATTAGGGGACTTATTTGGCTTTGCCCACATGACCTAGCCTATCAGCCTCAAGAGCAGGAGGATTGTGGGAGGTGGAGAGAGGCTTGTGTGGGAGGAAGAGGCTTTTGGGAAGCCAGTGGTGGCAGTTGGGGCTCTGAGGGTTTTTCCTGAGAGGCTGTTTTGTTTGGCGTGTGTGGTTTTAAAAATAAAGTTAGTTTCTTTTGACAAGTGGCTCCTGATTGTGCCCAGCAAGACTGCGGCATTATCCTAATATTTCTACAGTAACTGCCCCAGTTTAACAGCAATGCAAGTAGACTCTTATGGGACATGATTTGTATTTTGATGTTCATTTTTATTCAACACTGGTACATTACTATTTCTTCAGTTTATGCACATCAGAGGGTATATATTTCTTGCACAAGTTGGCAAATTTATAGGCATTTGTTTCACTTTCAATCACTTCCTGCTTCAGAACACATGCATTACTCCAGGTTTCTTAACTGGTCTATTCGTGAGACTTCTTTCCAAACATATTATTTCCGATTTTCTTTATAATTGTTTAAGCAAAACTCACACACCCTTCATGATAAACCATAACTATCATTTCACAATTAGATGTATAACTGTTTGGAATGAATGATTGTATATCAATATAAGATTTCTTATATATTTTCTGATATCAATTCAATCCATGATTTAAAGTGGAACCAGTTATATTATTTATTCACAGTATGGTCTATTCATGCATTATCTATATTCATAGACACAGGGTACACCTCTTTGTACCCCCAATACTAATTTATACGTTTTCAAAATATTGCTCCCAGTAATAGAGGAAGAAATACTCATGTCACCTGATCTAAATATGCATGTTATCACAGTAATATTCTGGACGCAAAATGCAAAATTCACACGTGTGATTGTACCAAAGCCTAAATGGACACTGAACATGGATTACTAAAAACATCCATGTCCAGCTTGCATAACGCTCTCAAATGTCAATCCTATCGGTGACTACATATTTGTTTCTTCCTAATATATTCAACCTCAAAACTGTTGAAAATGTCTAATACTATCACTCACCCTGTACTTTGCCTGATTTCCTAATGTCTCTATTGATATCGGCTTTCCTACATATTTTCCCCAGTTCATCATTGTGACTGACCCTTCACATGTGCTGACATTGATATTCACTCTCTAACCAAAACCCAATTGCTAAGAACTTTTGGTACAAATACTAAATTCACCCTTGTTCCAAAATCTACCGACTATCTTCCTGATCCTATTGATTATCCCTGTTTGAGTGGATGTTCTCCTCTACATTCAATCATCCAAGGTACAAGTCCTATGGCATTGTATATCGACTTATCTGAGACATGTGTGCAGAACGTAATTTAAAGCTATGTATCGCAATCAATTGCCCAATGCACTTCTGAGCTTCAAATCTCACCTAGATTTCTGTTTACATACTTATATTTCACCTCTGTATTCCTATAAATATTGCAGGTTCCCAATACCATTATTCATCCCACAGAATGATTCCTAAACCAAATAGATCCTGTTATTATCCGTAACCATACACTGTTGCCTCAATCTAAAATTACAAAAGAACAGGGACAGAGTTCATCTTACAATACAGGAATGTAGGGGATCTTACACCTGCTGAGAACCTCAAATTTCTATGCAGAAATGATCCCTGGAGAAGATGTAGGCAGCTATGAAGGACCTGAGAGAGCAAAAGCCATCTTCCATGGCAAACACCTTGTGATAACGAAGGGATGTGTATGAATCAGCCTCTCTCTTCTTAATGTAGAGAAGATGGACCAAACCAGACCTGCGTGGAGAGGTGTTCCCGGGTGGCCATTGTTGATATACCATTCAAACTTGTCAAAGTGTCACAGGAAGTAGGGGCAGCCTCCATCTCATGAGACCCATGAAAGCAACTGTTAGGACAAAGTGGTTGCCAAGGCAGTGATCTCATTCAGTTCCTGAAGGAGGTGACCTACCTAACTTCGTTGGTGATGGAACTCTCTGAAATTGGGATCCAAGAAGCCAGGCACCCAGAGCCAGTCCCAGTCCCAGTCCCAGTGGTCGAACTTGTTTGGATTTACCAAGGACAGAGTCAGTCTTTCTTGGTACCTAATGATATGAGGATGGCCAAATGCCAGTAGAGCTCAGAAAAGGGGCCTTTCCCTAGATAGCAGGTATTGGCTCAATGCTGCCTGCTGACAACTTCGTAGAGTGGGCCAAGAAGAACAGATCTGAGACAGGCCAGGCCATTTTGGGGGAACATAGTATGGCCCACCAGTCAGAGGACACTCCATATAGTCACAGACCTACTTCAGGGAAGGAGGTGCTTTTGTGGATGTGGATGTGAGTTTGTGGTTTTGTCTCATGTTCTGAAAATAGGTAGGAATGGTGGTTTGTATGGTTTGGAGTTGACTGTTTCTAGGAAGTCGTTTGGCAAGGCGAGTGTTTCTATGTCTGTGTATCCACTGTGTTCGTGGTTGTAGTCTTTAGAAAAGAGAATGCATCAATGGAGGTTTCCTGTCTAGTTGGAAGCTTCCCAGCATTCATCCTGCCCACTTTATAAATGGACTGTGGCTTGCCTTATGGATGGGCAACACCTACTATCTTCCTAAGATCCTGTACACATCTTGATTTCTGGCCTCTCTCCAGAATAGGCTCATGGTTTTGTGGCCAAGATATGTACCACCTCCAAAATCTGTTACATGGCCATGTAATGGATAGCTGAAGGGAATGGGAACATATCAGAAAACTCAGATATCAGTGTAACCAGTAAAGTCTCAGTTTAAAAACCTTGCTTTGGCCCATTTGCTTACCTATGGTTATGTTGCCCTGAATGTCAGGAAGGTATTTGCCTCAGGCCACCCCTTTCTGAAGCCTGAAGAAAACATTTTTCAAATGGAAATGAATGGGCATCACCTGTGGATCTTTGCTTAATTGCTTTGGAAAGAGATGTGTCTGAATCAGCCTCTTGGCCCTGTGTGAGGTTGGGGCTTTGATTCTCGGAAGGTGATAGATCTAAAGAAAGATCCCATGTGTGCTTGGGTTTTCTATTGCCTCCAACTCACATAAAGGATTTATACCTGACAATCAGTAGGATTAAATTGGAGAATCAGAACAGTATTAACGGCAGGCCTATTTGATCACTCCTGGTTCACAGGAAGGGTGTCTAGGTCACCCTGACTTTAGGCAAATGAGGGGCAAGGGAGTTTATTTTGGAAACTGTCTTGGGCTTCGCCCCTCATGGAAAATTCCATCCAGAGGTTACGATGAGTGTCTATATGGAAGATGATGAGGGCCATGTGGCAGTGTTTTGGTTTTAATTGTGGTCATTTGTGTGCTGGTTGGAAGAGATTACTGGGTACACCTGGACCTGAACTCTGGTGTGATTCCCCTTAGAGACTGAGTTCTGGAACTGACTTCAGGGAAGTATTGCCATTAATTTTGGTGGGATTTTAGGAGGCCACACATGAGAGTCGCCCTTGGAAACTGAGATCTAGTCTCAGGGTGTCTTTCCACAGTGCACTGGGAATCTCCACCAGGATATAAGACGATTTTATTCTGAAAGACTTGGCAACCATAGTAAAGAGTCAAAACACATATTGAACTCACATTGAGTAGACATCAATGGGTCAGGCTTCATGTGACATTTTGGCCACTCGTTGGGAAGCGTTGCCTTTTAGAGTTCTCCAGAGCTTTCATCCTCACCATTTAATGGTTCCTGAATGAATTGAAAAACCAGTGCATCCAACTTGATACTTGAAAAATGGCTAGATAAATACCATGAAATTTTTGAAATTCCCATGACCAGGTGGCACTGGAGAACCTTTGGATGTCCTGTTGCTGATCATGAGTGTACCAGACAGTGCCTTGAATCACTGGGTTTCATGAAAATGGTGTAGAGCAGAGATGCCAGTAAGTTGGAATTTGCTGAGTAGTGGGCCTAGAACAGTGGTGGGCAGGTGTGTGATTAAACATCTGTGTTGGTGTCATGTGGATTGGCCATTGGCTTCCAAATGGCTTTTGACTGACATGGTGCAGCCAGCAGACCCTTGCATGTAAAGGCATCTTGTTATATGGAGAGGTTTCAGGGCAATGTTCAGAATCAAGTTGCTAGGGACAAGGGGGAAGTCTATGTTGGATAGAAGACTGGTTGGTGCATTCTCCTGGCAGACCCTGACCCACCACACATGACAGAACTCCCTCCAGCACTGTGTCCCAGTTGAACTACTTGTATTTCGTGAAGCAAACACCAAACTCCCATTGCAGCAGCTAGAAAGACCATGAAAAATGGAGGATGACCACATGACTTCAGAGTCCACACAGGAAGACACTTAGCCCCCATTGGCCACAGTTTACATACAAAGAGAGAATTCTGCACTACTGCCTCATGTTCATTAAAGAATAAGAAAACATGTGCTCCAGGTTACATAGATGCAGACCCAGCTTTGATGGTCTCACTGCAAAGGAAGCTAAAGCTCCTGACTACAACATATATTTCCAGTGCCCAAACTCAGAGGCAGTTTCTCATAAGTCTTCCGGTCAGCAGAGCACCATGTTTGTGAAGTGTTTACCCTGTCCCTTACTTTTGGAAACTCTTCTACCACACCCAAAGTTGTGAACTCCTGAGCATATTCCATTCCAGATAAGTATTCATAGATTTTCTAACTCTTCTCCTCTAATTGTGTCTAACTTGGGGCGAAGGTAATGTCAAGGCATTGTTCTTGATGAGAGTGGGATGATTATTTTTAGCACATATTTGCATAAACATTGGATTCATTTTCCTAATTTTCATTCGAAATACTGAATCACTCACACTAACCCATACCCTACTAGACTCTATATTCTGACTCCTAATCCTAATATAATGGAGAAAAATAACCCAAAATGAATAGACATACAAGCATTTCAGAGGAGGCATGGTGTATAATTGGACTTGCCTTTTGCATTATGTAGAATTGGAGTTATAAATCTAGTCAATTTTTTGTTGAAATAGTTCTCCATGTGTTTTTTTAACTTTTGTTGTTTGTTGTTCAAAACATTATATAGTTCTTGATATATCATATTTCACACTTTGATTCAAGTGAGTTATGAACTCCCATTTTTATCCCGTATATAGTTTGCAAAATCATATCAGTTACGCATCCATTGATTTACATATTGCCATACTAGTGTCTGTTGTATTTTGCTGCCTTTCCTATCCTCTACTATCCCCCCTCCCCTCCCCTCCCCTCCCATCTTCTCTCTCTACCCCCTATACTGTAATTTATTTTCCCCCTTGTATTTTTCCCTTTCTCCTCACTTCCTCTTGTCCGTAATTTTGTATAACCCTGAGGGTTTTCTTCCATTTCCATGTAATTTCCCTTCTCTCTCCCTTTCCCTCCTACCTCTCATCCCAGTTTAATGTTAATCTTCTTCTCATGCTCTTTATCCCTACTCTGTTCTTTGTTACTCTCCTTATATCAAAGAAGACATTTGGCATTTGTTTTTTAGGGATTGGCTTCCTTCACTTAGCATAATCTGCTCTAATGCCATTCATTTCCCTGCAAATTCTATGATTTTGTCATTTTTTAATGCTGAGTAAAACTCCATTGTGAATTAATGCCACATTTTTTAACCATTCATCTATTGAAGGGCATCTAGGTTGGTTCCACACTCTTGCTATTGTGAATCGTGCTGCTATGAACATCAATGTAGCAGTGTCCATGTACCATGCTCTTTTTAGGTCTTTATGAAATAGACCGAGAAGAGTAGTAGCTGGGTCAAGTGGTGGGTTCCATTTCAAGCTTTCCATGAAATCTCCATACCGCTTTCAAAATTGGCTGCACCAATTTGCAGCCCCACCAGAAATGTACATGTGTACCCATTTACACACATCCTCGCCAAAACTTGTTGATGTTTGACTTCATAATGGCTGCCAATCTTACTGGAGTGAGATGGTATCTTATGGTGGTTTTGATTTGCATTTCTCTGACTGCTAGAGATGGTGAGCATTTTTTCATGTACTTGTTGATTGATTGTATTCCTCCTCTATGAAGTGTCTGTTCAGGTCCTTGGGCCATTTGTTGATTGGGTTATTTTTTATCTTATTGTCTAATTTTTGAGTTCTTTGTATACTCTGGATATTAGGGCTCTATCTGAAGGGTGAAGAGTAATGATTTGTTCCCAGGATGTAGGCTCCCTGTTTACCTCTCTTATTCTTTCTTTTGCTGAGAAAAAAAAATTAAGTTTGATTAAGTCCCATTTCTTTATTCTTGTTATTAACTCTTGTGCTATGGGTGTCCTATTGCGGAATTTAGAGCCCGACCCCACAGTATGTAGATCGTAGCCAACATTTTCTTCTATCACACGCCGTGTCTCTGATTTGATATCAAGCTCCTTGATCCATTTTTTGTTAACTTTTGTGCATGTCGAGAGGAAGGGATTCAGTTTCATTTTTTTTCATATGAATTTCCAGTTTTCCCAGCACCATTTGTTGAAGATGCTATCCTTCCTCCATTGCATGCTTTTAGCCCCTTTATCAAATATAAGATAGTATGTAGTTTTTTGGATTGGTTTATGTGTCCTTTATTCTGTACCATTGGTCCACCCGCCTGTTTTGGTACCAGTACCATGCTCTTTGTGTTACTATTGCTCTGTAGTATAGTTTGATGTGTGGTATCGCTATACCGCCTGATTCACACTTTCTGCTTAGCATTGTTTTTGCTATTCTGGGTCTTTTATTTTTCGATATGAATTTCATGATTGCTTTCTCTATTTCTACATGAAATGCCGTTGGGATTTTGATTGGCATTGCATTAAACCTATAGAGAACTTTTGGTAATATCGCCATTTTGATGATGTTAGTTCTGCCTATCCATGAACAAGGTATATTTTTCCATCTTCTAAAATCTTCTTCTATTTCTCTCTTTAGGGTTCTGTAGTTTTCATTGTATAAGTTTTTCACCTCTTTTGTTAGGTTGATTCCCAAGTATTTTATTTTTTCTGAGGATATTGTAAATGGAGTGGTTGTCCTCATTTCCATTTCAGACAATTTTTCGCTGATATACAGGAACGCCTTTGATTTGTGCATTTTGATTTTACATCCAGCCACTTTGGTGAATTCATTTATTATCTCTAATAGTTTCTTTGTAGACCCTTTTGGGTCTGCTAGGTATAGAATCATGTCATCTGCAAATAGTGATAATTTAAGTTTTTCTTTTCCTATTTTTATGCCTTTAATTTCTTTTGTCTGTCTCATTGCTCTGGCCAGTGTTTCTAGAACTATGTTGAACAGAAATGGTGAGAGAGGGCATCCCTGTCTTGTTCAAGATTTTAGAGGGAATGCCTTCAATGTTTCTCCATTCAGAATGATGCTAGCCTGAGGCTTAGCATAGATTGCTTTTACAGTATTGAGGTAGGTTCCTGTTATCCCTAGTTTTTCTAGAGTTTTGAACATAAAGGGATGCTGTACTTTGTTGAATGCTTTTTCTGCATCTATCGAGATGATCATATAGTTCTTATTTCTAAGTCTATTGATGTGGGAAATAACATTTATTGATTTCTGTATATTGAACGAACCTTGCATCCCATGGATGAATCCTACATGCTCATGGTGCACAATTTTTTGATATGTTTTCGTATCCGATTCACCAGAATTTTATTGAGGATTTTTGCACCTAGGTTCATTAGAGATATTGGTCTGTAGTTTTGCTACTTTATAGTGAGTTTCTCTGGTTTAGGAATCAGGGTGATGTTGGCCTCGTAGAATGAATTTGGAAGTTCTCCCTCTTTTTCTATTTCCTAAAATAGCTTGAAAAGTATTGGTATTAATTCCTCTTTAAATGTTTTTTAAAACTCCACTGTATACACATCCGGTCCTGGGCTTTACTTAGTTGATAGTCTTTGGATGGTTTCTTCTATTTCCTCCATTGATATTGGTCTGTTTAGGTTGTCCATATCCTCCTGACTCAATCTGGGCAGATCAGATGACTTAAGAAATTTATCGATGCCTTCACTATCTTCTATTTTATTGGAGTATAAGGATTCAAAATATTTTCTGATTATCTTCCGTATTTCTGAAGTGTCTGTTGTGATATTGTCTTTTTCATCCCGTATGCTAGTAATTTGAGTTCTCTCTCTTCTTCTCTTCATTAAAATGTCTAAGGTTCTGTCGATTTTATTTATTTTTTGAAAGAACCAACGTTAAGTTTTGTCAATTTTTTCAATTGTTTCTTTTGTTTCGATTTCATTAATTTCAGCTCTGGTTTTAATTATTTCTTGCCTTCTACTTCTTTTTCTGTTGTTTTCTTCTTCTTTTTCTAGGGTTTTGAGATGAAGTATGAGATCATTAATTTGTTGTTTATTTTCTTTTTTTAAGGAATGAATTCCAAGCAATGAAATTTCGTCTTAAAACTGCTTTCAATGTGTCCCATAGATTTTGATATGTTGTGTCTGTGTTTTCATTTATCTCTAAGAATTTTTTAATTTCCTCCTTGATGTCTTCTAAAACCCATTGATCATTCAGTAACCTATTGTTTATTCTCCAAGTGATGCATGATTTTTCTTTACTTCTTTTATCATTGATTTTCAGTTTCATTCCATTATGATCAGATGAGATGCATGGCATTATCTTTACTCCTTTATATTGTTTAAGAGTTGCCCTGTGATGTAATATATGATCTATTTTGAGAAGGATCCATGTGCTGCTGATAAAAAAGTGTAACTGCTTGATGTTGGGTGATTTATTCTGTACATGTCAATTAAGTCTATGTTATTAATTGTGTTATTGAGTTCTATACTGTTGCCTCAATCTAACATTACAAAAGAGCAGGGACAGAGTTCGCCTTACAATAAAGGAATGTAGGTTATCTGCAAACTACTGAGAACCTCAAAGTTCCATGCAGAAATGATCCCTGGAGAAGATGTAGGCAGCTATGAAGGACCTGAGAGAGCAAAAGCCATTTTCCATGGCAAACGACCTGGACAGGAAAAAGGGATGTGTCTGAATCAGCCTCTCTCTTCTTAATATAGAGAAGATGGACCAAACCAGCCCTGCGTGTACAGCTGTTCCCACGTGCCTATTGTTGATATTCCATTCTAAGTAGTCAAATTTTCACAGGAAGTAGGGGCAGCCTCCATCTCATGGGACCCATGGAAGCAACTGTTAGGACAAAGTGGTTGCCAAGGCAGCGACCTCATTCAGTTCCTGAAGGAAGTGACCTACCTAACTTCCTTGGTGACGGAACTCTATGATCTTGGGATCCAAGAAGCCAGGTACCCAGAGCCAGTCGCAGTACCAGTCTCAGTGGGCCCACTTTTTTGGATTTACAAAGTACAGAGTCAGACCTTCTTGGTAACTACTGATGTGAGGAGGGCCAATTGCCAGTAGAGCTCTGAAGAGGGTCTTTTCCTGAGATTGCAGGTAGTGGCTAACCGCTGACTCCTCACAGTTTTACAGAGTTGGCAAAGGAGACCAGATCTGAGACATGACAGGCCATTTCGGGGGGAAAATATTATGGCCCACCAGTCAGAGGACACTCCAGATAGTCACAGTCCTACTTGGGGGAAGGAGGTGCCATTGTGGGTGTGGGTGTGAGTTTGTGGTGTACCAGACAGTGCCTTGATTAAATGGGTTTAAGGAAAATTGTGCAGAACAGAGTTGCCAGTAAGTTGGACCCTCCTGAGTAGTGGGGCCAAAGCTGTGGTGTGCAGGTGTGTGATAAATCATCTGTGGTGGGGCCATGTGGATTTGCCATTGATTTCCAAATGGATTGACACTGACACGGTGCAGTGAGGAGACCCTTGAATGTAAAGGCATCTTGTTATATGGATAGTTTTCAGGGCAATGTGCAGAATCAGGTTGCTATGGACAAGGGGGGAAGGTATGTGGGAATGAAGCCTGATTGTTGCATTCTCTTGCAGACCCTGAAAAACCACACGTGACAGAACTCCCTCCAGCACTGTGTCCCAGTTGAACTCCTTGTATTTCATAAAGTAAATACCAAACTCCCAGTGCAGCAGCAGGAAAAAACCACGAAAAGTTGAGAATGACCAAAAAGCTTCACTGTCCACACGGGGAGACACTTAGCCCCCAGTGGCCACAATTTACCTACAACGTGAGAATTCAGCACTGCTGCCTCATGTGCATTGGAAAATAAGAAAGAATGTCCTCCAGGAAACATAGATGCAGACCCAGCTTTGATGGTCTCTATACAAAGGAAGCTAAAACTCCTTACAACAACATATATTTCAAGTGCCCATCCTCAGAGGTAATTTCTCAAGAATTTTTTTAGGCCAGCAGACCTCCATGTTTCTGGAGTGTTTACCCTGTCCCTTACGTTGGAAGACTCCTCTATTACATCCAAGTTTGTGAACTCCTGAGCATTTTCTATTCCAGATATATATTCACAGAATTTCTAACTCTTCTCCTCTAATTGTTTCTTATTTGGGGCGAAGGTGACATGAAGGCATTGTTGTGGATGAGAGTTGGAAGATTTTCATGTAGCACATGTTTGCATACACATTGGATTCATTTTCCTATTTTCCATTCGAAATACTGAATCTCTGACACTAACGCATACCCTACTAGACTCAGACTACTATTCCTAATATGATGGAGAAAAATAACCCAAACAGAATAGAAATACAAGAAGTTCAGAGGAGGCATGGTGTATAGTTGGACTTCCTTTTGCATGATAAAGTGTAGGTGTTATAAATCTAGTCAATTTTTATTGAAATAGTTCTCCATGAGTTTTTTTTCCTTTAATTTTTATTGTTGGATCTTCAAAGCATTACATAGTTCTTGACATATCATACTTAACACTTTGATTCAAGTGGGTTATGAACTTCCATTTTTCCCCGTATACAGATTGCAGCATCCCATTGGTTACCCATCCACTGTTTTACATATTGCTATAGTGTCTGTTGTATTCTGCTGTCTTTCCTATCTACTATCTCCCATCCCCTTCCCTCCAATCTTCTCTCTCTACACCACCTACTGTAATTTATTTCTTCCCCTTGTTTTATTCCCCTTTCTTCTCATTTCCTCTTGTATTTAATTTTGTATAACCATGAGGATCTCCTTCCATTTCCATGCAATTTCCCTTCTCTTTCCTTTCATTCCCACCTGTCACCCCTGTTTAATGTTAATCTTCTTCTCATGCTCTTCCTCCCAACTCTGTTCTTAGTTACTCTCGTTATATCAAAGAAAACATTTGGCATTTGTTTTTTAGGCTTTTGCTCTCTTCACTTAGCATAATCTGTTTAATGCCATCCATTTCTCTGCAAATTTTATGATTTTGTCATTTTTTAATGCAGAATAATACACCATTGTGTATAAATGCCACAATTTTTTTTATCCATTCATCTTTTGAAGGGCACCGAGTTTGGTTCCACAGTCTTCCTATTGTGAATTGTGCTGCTAGGAACATCGATTTATCAGTGTCCCTGTACGATGCTCTTTTTAGGTCTTTAGTGAATAGACTGAGAAGAAAAATAGCTGGTTCAAATGATGTTTCCATTCCCAGCTTTCCAAGAAATCTCCATACTTCTTTCCAAATTGGCTGCACCAATTTGCAGTCCCACCAGCAATGTACAGGTGTACCCTTTTCCCCACATCCTCGCCACCACTTGTTGTTGTTTGACTTCATATTGGCTGCCACTCATACTGGAGCGAGATGGTATCTTAGGGTGGATTTGTTTTGCATTTCTGTGACTGCTAGAAATGGTGAACATTTTTTCATGGACTTGTTGATTGATTGTATGTCCTCCTCTGAGAAGTGTCTGTTCAGGTCCTTGGCCCATTTGTTGATTGCATTATTCGTTTTCTTATTGTTTAATTTTTTGAGTTCCTTGTATACTTTGGAAATTAGGGCTCTCTCTGAAGTGTGAGGAGTAAGATTTGTTCCCAGGATGTAGGCTCTCTAATTACCTCTCTTATTGTTTTTGTTACTGAGAAAAATCTATTTAGTTTGAGTAAGTCCCATTTGTTCATTCTAGTTATTAACTCTAGTGCTATGGGTGTCCTATTGAGGAATTTGGAGCCCGACCCCACAGTATGTACATCGTAGCCAAGGTTTTCTTCTATCAGAAGCCGTGTCTCTGATTTGATATCAAGCTGTTTGATTAATTTTGACTTAACTTTTGTGTATGGCGAGAGAAAGGGATTCAGTTTCATTTTGTTACATATGGAACTCCAGTTTTCCCAGCACTAGTTTTTGAAGATGCTATCCTTCCTCCATTGCATGCTTTTAGCCCCTTTATCAAATATAAGATAGTTGTGGTTTTGTGGATTTGTTTCTGTGTCCCCTATTATGTACCATTAGTCCAACCACCTATTTTGGTACCAGTACTATGCTCTTTTTGTTAGTATTGCTCTGTAGTATAGTTTGAGGTCTGGTATCGCTCTACCGCCTGATTCACACTTCCTGCTTAGCATTGTTTTTGCTATTCTAAGTCTTTTATTTTTAGATATGAATTTCATTATTGTTTTATCTATTTCTACAAGAAATGCCGTTGTGATTTTGATTGGCATTGCATTAAACCTACAGAGAACTTTTGGGAATATCGCCATTTTGATGATGTTAGTTCTGCGTATCCATGAACAGGGTATATTTTTTCATCTTCTAAGATCTTCTTCTATTTCTCTCTTTAGGGTTCTGTAGTTTTCATTGTGTAAGTCTTTCACCTCTTTTGTTAGGTTGATTCCCAAGTATTTTATTTTTTTGAGGATATTCTGAGTGGAGTGGTTTCCTCATTTCCATTTCAGAGGATTTGTCACTGATATACAGGAATTACTTTGATTTATGCGTGTTGATTTTATATCCTGCCACTTTGCTGAATTCATTTATTAGCTCTAATAGGTTTTTGTAGACCCTTTTGGGTCTGCTAGGTACATAATCATGTCAGCTACAAATAGTGATAATCTAAGTTCTTCTTTTCCTTTTTTTTACGCCTTTAATTTCTTTCATTTTTCTAATTGCTCTTGCCAGTGTTTCGAAAACTATGTTGAACAGAAGTGTTGAGAGAGGGCATCCCTATCTTGTTCCAGATTTTAGAGAGAATGCCTTCAGTTTTTATCAATTTAGAATGATGCTGGCCTGAGGCTTAGCATAGATTGCTTTTACAATATTGAGGTATGTTCCTATTATCCCTAGTTTTTCTAGAGTTTTGAACAGAATGGGTTGCTGTACTTTGTCGAATGTTTTTTTCTGCATATATCGGGATGATTATATGGTTTTTATTTTTAAGTCTATTGAAGTGGTGAATAACAATTATTGATTTCCATATATTGAACCAGCTTTGCATCCCAGGGATGAATCCTACTTGATCATGTTGCACATTTTTTAAATATTTTTTTGTGTCTGATTTGCCAGAATTTTATTGAGAATTTTTGCATCTAGGTTCATTAGAGATATTGGTCTGTAGTTTTGTTTCTTTGAAGTGTCTTTGTCTGGTTTAGGAATCAGGGTAATATTGGCCTCCTAGAATAAAATTGGAAGTTGTCCCTCTTTTTCTATTTCCTGAAATATCTTGAAAACTATTGGTATTCGTTCCGCTTTAAAGGTTTTGTAAAACTCTGCTGTATATATATCCAATCCTAGGCTTTTCTTAGTTGGTAGTCTTTGGATGATTTCTTCTGTTTCCTCAAATGATATTGGTCTGTTTAGGTTATCTATATCCCCCTGACTCAATCTGGGCAGATCATATGATTTAAGAAATTTATTGATGCCTTCACCATCTTCTAATTTATTGGAGTATAAGGATTCAAAATAATTTCTGATTATCTTCTGTATTTCTGATGTGTCTGTTATGATATTGCCATTTTCATCCCGTATGCTAGTAATTTGAGTTCTCTCTCTTCTTCTCTTCCTTAACATGGCTAAGGGTCTGTCGATTTTATTTATTTTTTCAAAGAATCAACTTTTAGTTTTGTCAATTTTTCAATTGTTTCTTTTGTTTCAATTTTATTAATTTCAGCTCTGATTTTAACAATTTCTTGCCTTCTACTTCTTTTGCTGTTGTTTTCTCATGTTTTTCTAGAATTTTGAGATGAACTATGAGATCTTTTATTTGTTGTCTTTTTCCTTTTTTAGGAAAGTACTCCAGGCAATGAATTTTCCTCTTAGAACTGCTTTCAATGTGTCCCCTAGATTCTGATATGTTCAGTCTGTCTTTTCATTTATCTCTAAGATATTTTTTATTTTCCTCCTAGATGTCTTCGATAACCCATTGATCATTCAGTAGTCTATTGTTCATTCTCCAAGTGATGGATGATTTTTCCTTCCTTCTTTTACCATTGATTTTCAGTTTCATTCCATTATGATCAGATAAGATGCCTGGTATTATCTGTACTCCTTTATATTTTCTAAGAGTTGCCCTGTGACATAATATATGATGTATTTTTGAGAGGTATCTATGTGTTACTGAGAAAAAAGTGTAACTGCTTGTTGTTTGGTGGTATATTCTATATATGTCAATTAAGTCCAATTTATTAATTGTGTTATTGATTTCTATTGTTTCCTTATTCAACTTTTGTTTGGAAGATCTGTCCAGTAGTGAGAGAGGTGTGTTGAAGTCTCCCATGATTATTGTATGGTGGTCTATTAGACTCTTGAACTTGAGAAGAGTTTGTTTAGTGAACATAGCTGCACCATTGTTTGGGGCATATACATTTATGATTGTTATGTCTTGTTGGTGTATGGTTCCCTTGAGCAGTATGTAGTGTCCCTCTTTATCCCTTTTGATAAACTTTGGCTTGAAATCTATTTTATTTTATATGAGTATGGATACTCCTGCTTGTTTCTGAAGTCCATATGAGTGATATGATTTTTCTCAACTGTTCACCTTCAGTCTATGTACGTCTTTTCCAATCAATTGCGTCTCCTGTAGGCAGCATATTGTTGGGTCTTGTTTTGTGATTCATTCTACTATCCTGTGTCTCTTAATTTGTGAGTTTAAGCCATTAACTTTTACGGTTATTATTGAGATATGGGTTGTTCTTCCAGCCATATTTGTTTATTTATGTTACTAAGCATGGTTTGTTTTTCTTTGATTATTTCCCCCCTTTACTGTACTACCTCCCACTGTTGGTTTTCATTGTTATTTTCCATTTCCTCTTCCGATCATCTTTTGCCGAGGATGTTTTGAGGAGATGGTTTTCTAGCTGCAAATTCTTTTAAATTTTGTTTATCATGGAAGGTTTTAATTTCATCTTCCATCCTGAAGCTTAATTTCGCTGGATGCACAATTATTGGTTGAAACCCATTTTCTTTCAGCTTTGGAAAAATGTTATTCCAGGATCTTCTAGCTTTCAGAGTCTGTGTTGAAAGCTCAGCTGTTATAATGATTGGTTTACCGCTAAATATAATCTGCTTCCTTTCTCTTGTAGCTTTTAAAATCCTCTCCTTATTCTGTATGTTTGGCATCTTCATTATAATATGTCTAAATGTGGATCTCTTATGATTTTGCACATTCGGCATCCTGTAGGCTTCTAGGATTTGGGATTCTGTCTCATTCTTCAAGTCTGGGAAGTTTTCCCATATTATTTCATTGAATTGATTTCTCATTCCTTTGGTTTGGACCTCTATACCTTCCTGTATCCCAATGATTCTTAAGTTTGGTGTCTTTATGTTATCCCATATTTCTTGGATGTTCTGCTCATGGTTTCTTTACAGTCTTGCTAGCTGTCTCGGTTCTTTTCAAGTTGAAATACATTGTCTGATGTTCCATCTTCTAAGTGATCTCCTCTGCTGGTAGTATTCTCAATTGAGTTTTTAAGTTGGTTTATTGCTTCCTGCATTTCTATGATTTCTGTTTGTTTGTTTTTTATAACCTCTATCTCCCTGTATAGTTGATCTTTTGCTTCTTGGATTTGTTTATGTAATTCATTGTCATAGTGATCTTTCATTGTCTGATTTTGCTGTCTAATGACTTCCTTGAGACTCCAGATCATCTGAAGCATGTATGTTTTGAATTCTTTATCTGACATTCCATCTGCTGCAGGTATTACTACTTCTAATGTTCAGTTGACCTTCATTGATTGTTGTCCTTTCTTTCCTTGTCTTTTCATACTGTTCGCGTATCTTTCTGTTTGTTCAAATTGTTGTGTTATTGAATTTTACCCCTAAATATTTATACTGCTCTTTTATAGTTGCAAAGTCTCCCTCACAGGCGCAGGCCGTGGCTCTGCCCCTCCTCCAAATAGGGCAATGTGCCTACCTCACCAGCAGGCAGCTTGGCCTGTTCTGCCGGTCGGTAGCAGGTCTTCCTACCTTGGAGGAGCGGGCAGCAGCTCTACCCCTCTGCTGGCGCTGGGCCTGTTCTGCCAGTGGGTCACAGGTCCACCTACCCTGCAGGTGCGGTTGTCGGCTCTGCCCCTCCGCATGACGCTGGGCCTCTTCTGTCTGTGGGTTGAAGGTCGGTCTACCTTGCAGGCACGGGTGGCGGCTCTACTCCTTCCCAAACCGGGGTGATGTGTCTAACACGCTGGCAAGTCACAGGGCCTCTTGTGCCGGTGGGTCAGAAGTCCACCTGCCTTGCAGGCACAGGCGGCAGCTCGGACCCTCCTCCAACCTGGTGATGTGTCTACCACCCTGTAGGGCCCCTGGGCCTGGTCTGTCCATGTTCGCAGGTCCACCTACTTCGCAGGCGCGGGGGGCGTCTCTGCCCCTCTGAAGGCCGCTGGGCCTGTTCTGCCGGTGGGTTGCTGTTCACCAACCTTGACGTCGCAAGGGGCGCCTCTGCCCCACCGCGGTTTTCTGGGCCTGTTCTGCCTGTGGGTCACAGGTCCGCGTACCTTGCAGCCGGGCGGTGGCTCTGCCCTTTCCCCAACCAGTGCGATGTGTCTTTTACGATTGGCGGGCCGCTAGGCCTGTTCCACCGGTGGGTGGAGGGTCCGCCTACCTTGCAGGTGCAGTTGGTGGCTCTGTCCCTCCTTCTATTCATGTGTATTTAAAGTTAACAAATATGTGAATTCCTGTCTCCATTTCTCTGTACCCTATTCAGCCCATGTATTTTTATATGCACATATACAATCCTACCTGGTATCACAAGTAAATACTTATGAGGTTGGTGACATGGCAGATACAAATTGTGAGAAGAGATCAGTCCTCCTAAACGCTGTTGGAAATTAAAATTCAAACTATGGGTGAGCTTCCTAGTTGAACAACATTATACATAAATCTATGTTCAGTAAAATGAAGATTTTTGGATTTGTGGATGATATATTTCATGATGTATTTCGATTGGCATATATTGCTACTTTTAAATGTCTGTGTGTGTGTGTGTGTGTGTGTGTGTGTGTGTGTAGGTATAAATATATATATATATATATATATATATTTACTGTCCAGATTTTTCAAAATATAAAATATATGTGTCTTATTATACACTCACTCAATTCATTCATGTTCATGTATGTGGATTTATTATCAACTTTTCACAAGATTATTTTCAGAAATATTGATCCACCTGAAATACATATTTGTTTCCTAGTACTGAAAACTAACTACAGTGAATTGTGCATACAAATCCTAATATTTCTACAGTTACTGACCATGTTTAACATCAATGCAAGTAGATTCCTATGGGACATGATATGTATTTTGACGTTCATTTTTTTTCAACACTGGTAAATTACTATTTCTTCAGTTTATGCACATCATAGGGTATATATTTAATCCACAAGTTAGCAAATTTATATGAATTTTTTTCACTTTCCATCACATCCTGCTTCAGAACACATGTATTCCTCCATGTTTCTTGACTAGTCTTTTCATGAGACTTCTTTCTAAACACATAATTTTGGATTTCCATAACCACTATTGAGGCAAAAGTCACACACACTTCATGATAAACCATAACACTAATATTACCATTAGATGTATAACAGGTTGGAATGAATGTATGAATATCAATATAACATTTCCTATATATTTTCAGATATCAATTCAATCCATTATTTAAATTTGGAACCAGTTATATTATTTATTCAGAGTATGGTCTATTCATGCATTTTCTCTATATTCATATAACACAGACTACACCTATTTGTACCCCCAATACTAATTTATTCGTGTTCAAAATATTGCTCCTCAAAATGGTGGAAGAAATACTCATGTCACCTGATCTATATATAAATTTTATCACAGTAATATTGTGGAAACAAAAAGCAAGGTCACACTTATGATTGTACCAAATCCTAAATGGAAAGTGAGCATGGATTACTAAAAACATCCATGTCCAGGTTGCCTAATGCTCTCAAATGTCAATCCTATTGGTGAATATATATTTGTTTATTCCTGAAATTACATATTCAACCTCAACCCTGTTGAAAATGTCTAATCCTATCACTCACTTTATACATTGCCTGATTTCCGAATGTCTTCATTGATATCTTTTTTTCTATATTTTTTCCCCAGTTAATCATTGTGACCGACTCTTCAAATGTGCTGACATTTACTTTCACTCTCTACCCAAACCCGTATTGCTAAAGATCTTTTGGTCCAAATCCTATACACACTCTTCATTATAAACCTACCGAATATCATCTTAATCCACCAACTATCCCTTTTTGACTGGATGTTGTCTTTGACATTCAATCATCCAAGGGACAAGGTCCTATGACATTGTATATCGATTTATCTGAGACACCTGTGCAGAACATAATTTAAAGCTAAGAATCCAAATCATGGGCACAATGCCCTTCTGGGCTTTAAAAATTACCTAGATTTCTGTGTTCATACTTATATTTCACCTATATATTCTTGTAAATATTGCAAAATCACAATACCATTGTTCATCCCGCAGAATGATTTCTAAACCAAATGGAACCTGTTATTAACCTTAACCATACAATGGTCCCTCAATCTAACTTTACAGAAGAGGAGGGACAGAATTGGTCTTCCAATATATAAATGTAGGGGATCTTCCAGCTACTGAGAACCTCAAAGTTCCATGCAGAAATGATCCCTGGAGAAGATGTAGGCAGCTATGAAGGACCTGAGAGAGCAGAACTCATCTTTCATGGCAAACAACCTGGTCAGGATGAAGGGATGTGTCAGAATCAGCCTCACTCTTCTTAATGTTGACAAGATGGACCAAACCAGGCCTGTGTGGAGAGCTGTTCCCGGGTGCCTATGGTTGATATACAATTCACAGTTGTGAAAGTGTCACAGGAAGTAGGGGCAGCCTCGTTCTCAGGAGAACCTTGGAAGCAAATGTTAGGACAAATTGGTTGCCAAAGCAGTGACCTCATTCAGTTCATAAAGGAAGTGACCTTCTTCACTTCCTTGGTGATAGAACTCTCTGAAATTGGGATCCAGGAAGCCATGCACCCAGAGCCAGTCCCAGTACCATTCCCAGTGGGCTCACATGTTTGGATTTACCAAGAACAGAGTCAATCTTTCTTGGTACCTACTGATATGAGGATGGCCAAATTTCAGGAGAGCTCTGCAGAGGGGCCTTTCCTGAGAAAGCAGGTAGTGGCTCACCGCTGGCTCCTGACAACTTCACAGAGTTGTCCAATGAGATCAGATTTGAGACAGGACAGGCCATTTCAGGGAAACGTAGTATGACCCACCAGTCAGAGGACACTCTGGATAGTCACAGACCTACTTGGGGAAAGGAGGTGCCTTTGTGGGTGTGGGTGTGAGTTTGTGGTTTTGTCTCATGTTCTAAGAATAGGTAGGAAAGGAGGTTTATTTGGTTTGGAGTGGACTGTTTCTAGTAAGTCTTTTGACAAGGTGAGTGTTTCTATGTCTGTGTATCCCACTGTGTTCATGGTTGTAGATATTAGAAAATAGAATGCATCAATGGATGTGTCCTCTTTAGTAGAAAGCTTCCCAGCATTCATCCTGCCCGATTGATGAATGGACTGTCGCTTCCCTTATGGATGGGCAACACCTACTATTTTCCTAAGGTCCTGTTTTCTTCCTGATTCTGTCCACTCTCCGGAATTGGCTCATGGTTTTGTGTCCAAAAAATGTACCACCTCCAAGCTCTGTGACATAGCCATGTACTGAATAGCTAAAGGAATGGCGAGCATCTCAGAAACCTCAGATACCAGAGTGACGTGGAAAGCCTCAGTGGAGTAACCCTGCTTTGGGCCTTTTGCTAACCAATTCTTCTCTTCCACTGAATGTGAGGAAGGTCTTGGCCTCAGGCCACTCCTTTGTGAAGCCTGAAGAAAACAGTTTTCAAATGGAAATGAATGGGCATCACCTGTGGCTCTTTGTGAATTGCTTTGGAAACGGATATGTCTGAATCATCCTCTTGGCCCTGTGTGAGGCTGTGGCTTAGATCTCAGCACCTGTTGGATCAAAAGAAAGATCCCATGTGTGCATCCAAAACCAAAATGGAAAAAGATCAGTCATTGTTGATGAAGTCTCTCGCCTTCCTCTGTTAGGTTCCTGACCTCCATCAAGTGAGAATAGTGATCCTTTGAAACAAATGAGTTCTTCAAAGCACTGCAGAGGCTAGCCCATACATGCTTGTGTTTTGTCATGTCTCCAAATCACATAAAGAATCTATACCCGACAGTCAGTAGGCCTCAAATTGGAGAAGCAGAGCAGTATTAATGGAAGGCATATTTGATCCTTCCTGGTTCACAGGAGGGGTGTTATTAGAGGCAAGGGAGATTATTTTGGACACTGTCTTGGTATGCACCCCTCATGGAAACCTCAACCCAGAGGTTATGATGAGTGTCTATATAAAAGAAGATGAGGGCCATGTGGGAGTGTTTTGGTATTAATTGTGGTCAGTTGTGTGGCAGTAGGAAGAGATTCCTGGATCAACCTGGGCTTGAACTATGGTGTGATTCCCCTTAGAGACTGAGTTTTGGAACTGAACTCAGAGAATATTACCATGAATTCTGTTGGGATTTTAGAAGGCCATGCAGGAGAGTTGCCCTTGGAGACTGAGATTTAGGCCCAGGATGGCTTTCCACAGAGCACTGGGAATCTCAGCTAGGATATCACATGATTTCATTCTGAAAGACTTGCCAGCCATAGTTGAGAGTCAAAACATACATAGACCTCACATTGTAGACCTAAATGGGCCTGGCTTCATTTGACCTTTTGGCCACTTTTGGAGAAGCCTTGCTTGGGAGAGTTTTCCAGAGCTTTCATTGAAATGAGCTTCCTAAACATTTAATGGTTCCTGAATGAATTGAAAACCACAGTGCTTCCAATTTTATCCTTGAAAAATGGATAGATAAATACCATGGAATAATTCCCAAGAGCAAGGTGGCACTGGAGACTCATTGGATGTCCTGTGCTGATCAAGAGTGTACCAGACAGTGCCTTGATTTGGTTTCAAATATGTAGAACAAAGATGCCAGGAAGTTGGAGCACTGCTAAGTAGTGGGTTAGAGCAGTGGTGGGGAGGTGTGTGATTAACCATGCATGGTGGGTTCTTGGGGATCTGCCATTACCCTACAAGTGGATTTTGACTGACATGGTGCAGCCAGCAGACCCTTTTATGTAAAGGCATCTTTTTATATTGAGAGGTTTCAGGGCATTGTTCAGAATCGGGTTGCTATGGTCAATGGGGAAAACTATGTGGGATAGAAGCCTGTTCTGTGCATTCTCTTGCAGACCCTGAAAAACCACACATGACCGAACTCCCTCCAGCACTGTGTTCCAGTTGAACTCCTTGTATTTTGTGAAGCAAATACCAAACTCACATTGCAGCAGCAAGAAACACCACGACAAGTGGAGGATGACCAAAAGACTTCACAGTCCACACGGAGACAGACTTAGCCCCCAGTGGCCACAGTTTACCTACAAAGAGAGAATTCAGCACTGCTCCCATATGTTCATTAGAAAATATGAAACCATGTCCTCCAGGTCACTTAGATACATGCCCAGCTTTGATGGTCTCTCTACAAAGGAAGCTAAAGCTCCTGAAAACAACAAATATTTCAAGTGCCCAAACTCAGAGGCAGTTTCTCAAGAAGTCTTTAGTCCAGCAGAGCTCCATGTTTGTGGAGTATTTACCCTGTCCCTTACTTTTGGAAACTCCTCTACCACCTTCATGGTTGTAAACTCTTAAGCATATTCCATTCCAGATATGTATTCACAGATTTTCTAACTCTTCCACTCTAATTGTGTTTTAGTTGGGGCGAAGGTAAAGTCAAGTCATTGTTCTGGATGAGAGTGGGAAGATTTTTATGTAGTACATATTTACATATACATTGAATTTATTTTCCTATTTTCCATTCATAATACTGAACCCTGACATTAACCCATAACCTACTAGACTCTGACTACTAATTCAAATATGATGGAGAAAAATAACCCAAACAGAATAGAAATAAACGCAGTTCAGAGGAGGCATGGTGTATACCTGGACTTGCCGTTTACATTATATAGGGTAGTAGTATTAAATCTACTCAATTTTTTGTTGAAATAGTTCTCCATGTGATTTTAAAGTTAACAAATAGGTGAATTCCTCTCTCCCTTTCTCAGTAGCCAATTCAGCACATGTATTTTCATATGCACATATAGAATCATACCTGTTATCACATGTACATTCTTGTGAGGTGGCTGACTGGGCAGATACAAATTGGGATAACAGATCACTCCTCCTAAACCCAGTTAGAACTGAAAATTCAACCTATGGGTGAGCTTCGTAGATAAACAACATGATAAATAAATCTATGATGAGTAAAATGAATATTTTTGGATCATTGGATGATATATATTTCATGATGAATTTTGATTGGCATATATGTTGCTACTTTTTATTTTCAGAATATGAAATATATGTGTCTTATTGTACACTCCCTAAGTTCATTCATATTCACTGTATGTGGATTTATAAACAAATTTTCAAATTTTAATTCTCAGAAAAATTCATCTACCTGAAATACATATTTGTTTCTTAGAACTGAAAACCAACTTCAGTGAATGGTGCATACGAATCCTAATATTTCTACAGTAACTGACACAGTTTAACATCAATGCAAGTAGATTCCTATGAGACATGATGTGTATTGTGATGTTTATTTTTAGTCAACACTGGTACATTACTATTTCTTCAGTTGATGCCCATCATAAGATATATATTTCATCCACAAGTTAGCAAATTTAAAGTCATTTGTTTCAATTTCAATAACTTCTTGCTTCAGAAAACATGTATTCCTCCTTGTTTCTTGACTGGTCTTTTCATAAGACTTCTTTCTAAACACATTATTTTCGTTTTCCATAATCACTTTTGAAGCAAAACTCACACACTCTTCATGATAAACCATAACCCTAATATTACCATTAGAAGTATAACTGGTTGGAATGAATGATTGTATATCAATATAAGAATTCCTGTATATTTTCCGATATCAATTCAATCTTTTATTTAAAGTGGAACCAGTTATATTATTTATTCATAGTATGGTCTATTCTTGCATTATCTCTATATATTCATAGACACAGGGTACACCTATTTGTACCCCCATACTCATTTATACACCTTAAAAATATTGCTCCCAGAAATGGTGGAAAAATTATTCATGTCACCTGATCTACATATACATTTTATCACAGTAGTATTCTGGACACAAAATGCAAAGGTCACATTTCTGATTGTACCAAAGCCTAAATTTATAGTGAGCATGTATTTCTAAAACATCCATGTCCAGGTTGCCTAATGCTCTCAAATGTCAATCCAATTGGTGACTACATATGTGTTTCTTCCTAAGATTATATATTCAAACTCAACCCTGTTGAAAATGTCTAATCCTATCACTCACTTTTACTTTGCCTGATATCCAAAAGTCTCTACTGATATATGCTTTCCTACATAATTTCCCAGGTTCATGATTTTGACTGACTGTTCATATGTGCTGACATTTACATTCACTCTCTACCTGAAACCCAATTTCTAAATAACTTTTGGTCCAAATCCTATACTCACTCTTCTTTCTGAATATACCTACTATCTCCCAAATCCTACTGACTATCCTTTTTTGAATTGGTGTTCTCTTCGACATTCAATCACCCAAGGTACAAGGTCCAATGCCAATGTATATTAATTTATCTGAGACATCTGTGCAGGACATAATTCAGAGCTAAGTCTCCCAATCAAGGGCCTCATACTTTTCTGGGCTTCAAATCTTACTTAGATTTCTGTTTACATACAGTGTGACCAGGAAAGTCTCAGTGGAGAAACCCTGCTTTGGGCCTTTTGTTTACCTATTGTTCTTTTGCCCTGAATGTCAGGAAGGTCTTTGCCTCAGGCCACACGTTTGTGAAGCCTGAAGAAACAGTTTTCAAATGGAAATGAATGGGCATCCCCTGTGGCTCTTTGCTTAAGTACTTTGTAAAGATATGTGTCTGAATCAGCCTCTTAGCCCTCTGTGAGGCTGTGGCTTATATTCTCAACTCCTGATTGATGTAAAGAAAGATACCACGTGTGCATCCAAAATCAAAATGGCAAAAATTGCAGTCATTGTGGATGAAGCCTCTCGCCTTCCTCTGTAAGGTTCCTGACCTCCATCAAGTGAGAATAGGGATCCTTTGATCAAATGAATTCTTCAAGGCCCTGCAGAGGGTAGCCCATAGGTGCTTGGGTTTTCTCATGAGTCCAGTTCACATAAAGAATCTAAACCCCACAGTCAGAGACCTCAAGTTGGAGAAGTGGAAAAGTATTAATGGCAGGCCTATTTGATCACTCCTGGTTCACAGGAATGATGTCGAGGCCACAGTGACTTTAGACAAATGAGAGGCAAGGGAGCATTTTTTGGACACTGTCTTTGGTTGCACCCCTAGTGGAAAACTCCAGCCAAAGGTTATGATGAGTGTCTATATGGAAGAAGATTAGGGCCGTGTGGAGTGTTTTGGATTTAATTGTGGTCATTTGTGTGGTGGTTGGAAGAAATGACAAGGTCCACCTGGCCTTGAACTCTGGTGTGATTCCTCTTAGAGACTGAGTTCTTGAACCGACATCAGAGAAGTATTGCCATGAATTGTGTTGGGATTTTAGGAGGCCACGCATAAGAGTCGCCCTTGGAAACTGAGATCTAGGCCCAGGTTGGCTTTCCACATATCACTGGGAATCTCAGCCAGGATACCAAATGAATTTATTCTGAAAAACTTGGCAGCCATAGCTGAGAGTCAAATATCACACGGACCTCACATTGTAGACCTCAATAGGCCTGGCTTCATGTGACCTTTTGGGCATTCTTTGGGAAGCCTTGCCTGTGAGAGTTCTCCAGAGCTTTCATTGAAATGAGCTTCCTCACCATTTAACGGTTCCTTAATATATTGAAACCCACAGTGCCTCCAACATCATCCTTGAAAAATGGCTAGATAGATACCATAATTTTTTTCAAATTCCCATGACCAGGTAGCACTGGAGAACCTTTGGATGTCCTGGTGTTGATCTTGAGTATGCCAGACAGTGCCTTGATTGACTGGGTTACATGAAAATGGTGTAGAACAGAGATGCCAGTAAGTTGGAGCCGGCTGAGTAGTGGGGCTAAAACAGTGCTGGGCAGGTGTGTGATAAAACATGTGGTGGGGCAATATGGATCTCTTTTTGGCTTCCAAATGGCTTGTGACTGACATGGTGCAGACAGAAGACCCTTCTTTGTAAAGGCATCTTGTTATATGGAGAGGTTTCAGGGCAATGTTCAGAAACAGGTTGCTATGGTCAAGGGAGCAAACTATGTGGGATAGAAGCCTGGTTGGTGCATTCTCCTGCAGACCCTGACCCACCACTCAGACAGAAATCCCTCCAGCACTGTGACACAGTTGAACTCCTTGTATTTTGTGAAGCAAATACCAAACACCCAGTGCAGCAGCAAGAGACACCACAAAAATTGCAGGATGACCAAATGGCTTCACAGTCCACACGGGGAGAAACTTAGCCTCCAGTGTCCACAGGTTACCTACTAAAAGGGAATTCAGCACTGCTTCCTCATTTTCATTGGAAAATAAGAAACCATGTCCTCCAGGTCACATAGATGCACACCCAGCTTTGATCGTCTCACTACAAGGGAAGCTAAAGCTCCTGACAACTACATATATTTCAAGTGCCCAACCACACAGGCAGTTTCTCAAGAAGTCTTTAGGCCAGCAGAGCTCCATGTTTGTGGAGTGTTTACCATGTCCTTTACATTTGGAAACTCCTCTACCACCTCCAAGGTTTCAAAACCTTGAGCATATTCCATTCCAGATATGTATTCACTGACTTTCTAACTCTTCTCCTCTAATGGTGTTTTAGTTGGGGTGAAAGTACTGTCAAGGCATTATTCTGGATGAGAGTGGGAACATTTTTTTGTAGCACATATTTACATACACATTGGATTCATTTTCTAATTTTCCATTCCAAATATTGAATCCCTGACACTAACCCGTAACCTACTACACTCTGACTACTAATACTAATAAGATGGAGAAAAATAACCCAAACAGAATAAAAATACAAGCATTACAGGAGGCATGGTGTATACTTGGACTTGCCTTTTGCCTTAAATATGGTAGGAGTTATAAATCTAGTCAATTTTTTGTTGAAATCGTTCTACATGTTTTTTTTAAAGTAAACCATTCTGTGAATTCCTGTCTCCCTTTCTCTGTAGCCTATTCACCACCTGTATTTTTATATGCACACATAGAATCCTACCTGGGACCACACGCACATTCTTGTGAGGTGGCTAACTTGGCAGATACAAATTGTAAGGGATCACTCTTCCTAAACGATGTTGGAACTGAAAATTCAAATTATGTGTGAGCTTTCTACTTGAACAATATTATTCATAAATCCATGTTCAGTAAAATAAATATTTTTGGATCTGTCGATGATATATATTTCATTATAAATTTTGATTGGCATATATATTGCTATTTTTAATGTATCTCTGTGTGTGTGTATCTATATATCTATATATCTATATCTATATATCTATCTATATATATCTATATCTATCTATCTATCTATATATCTATATCTATCTATATCTATCTATCTATCTATATCTATATATATATATATATACATATATTTATATATACACTCTCCAGATTTTTCAAAATATGAAATGTGTGTCTTATTTTACACTCACCAAATTCATTCATATTCATGTATGTGGATTTATAATCAACTTTTCACAAGGTTATTCTTAGAAATATTCATTCACCTGAAATACATATTTGTTTCCTAGTACTGAAAATAATTCAGTGAATGGTGCATACAAATCCTAATATTTCTACAGTAACTGACCCAGATTAACATCAATGCAAGTAGATTCCAATCAGACATGATGTGTATTTTGACGTTCATTTTTATTCAACACTGGTAGATTACTATTTCTTTAATTTATGCACATCATAGGATATATATTTCATCCACAAGTTAGGAAATTTATAGGCATTTCTTTCACTATCAATCACTTCCTGCTTCAGAACACATGTATTCCTCCATATTTCTTGACTGGTCTTTTCATGAGAAAAGGGACGGACAAGGCAAGACAAGGCACCTAAGATAGCACTGAAGACAGGGAAACAGTCCTATTTGGACTGTTGTCCAGAGCTTTCATTGAAATGAGCTTCCTCACCATTTAACGGTTTAGAGGGCATTGCTTCTGTTGTAATCAATTAATCCCCTGAAACCCAAGTTTAGGTTGTTTCACAATTTTGTACCCAACATGTAAGGGAGGGGCTCAGAATTCCACAGTCTGCAGAAGTTCACAAAAAGCAGGGTTTTTTTTCTCTATTCTGGGCAAGTTAACATTTTAAGGACCCCTGGGAGGGGCAGAGCTTTTTTCTTCCCTTTTTTTCCTTGCCAGCTGTTACCATGGAGCCCAGTTTGTAACTTCTTTATCTTAGAAATATAGACATTTCTGTGAACCCCCATCTCAAGGCCAGAGGCCTTGTTCACATATGGCCAGCATTGTGACTGACTCTTTCCAAACACATTATTTTCGATTTCCATAATCACTTTTGTAGCAAAACTAACATATCTTCATGATCAACCATAACCCTAATATTAATATTATATGTATAACTGGTTGGAATGAATGATTGTATATCAATATAAGATTTTTATATATTTTCAGATATCAATTCAATCCATTATTTAATGTGGAAACACTTATATTATTTATTCACTGTATGGTCCATTCATGCATTATCTCTATATTCATAGACACAGTGTACACCTCTTTGTACCCCCAATACCCATTTATATGTCTTCAAAATATTGCTCCCAGAAATGGTGGAAGAAATACTCATGTCACCAGATCTACATATACATTTTATCAGTGTAATATTCTGGACAAAAAACGCAAATGTCACACTTATGATTGTACCAAAGCCTAAATGGAAAGTGAGAAGGGATTACAAAAAACATCCATGTCAAGGTTGCCTAATGCTTTCAAATGTCAATCCTATTGGAGATTACACATTTGTTTCTTCCTAAGATTATATATTATAAGTCAACCCTCTTGAAAATGTCTAATTGTATCACTCACTTTATAGTTTGCCTGATATATTGATATCTGCTTTCCTTCATATTTTTCCCAGTTCATTATTCTGACTGTTCACATGTGCTGACATTTACATTCATTCTCTAACCGAACCCCTATTGCTAAAGAACTTTTGTTCCAAATCCTATACTCACTCTTCTTCCGAAACCTACCAACTATCTTCTAAATCCTACTGACTATCCCTTTTCGACTGGATTTTCTCTTCTACATTCAATCATCCAAGTAATGTTTGTGCGAGCATGGGAGGAAGAGACCACAAAGAGACTGTCTCATGCAACAGCAAAGGGTTTATTGGGGGTCCAGCATGCTGGGGTTCAGAGCTCACATGAACAGAGCAGAGAGCCCTGAGAACAGCTTAAGCAGAGCTTATATAATTTCCTTGGAGAGGGCAGGGATGGAAGTTTATTGATGGGTCAGGGCAAGTGGGCAGTTTGCATGTAAACGGGTGAGGGAATACATTCTGCAATTTGGCAGTTAGGGGACAGCACATTCTGGAAACAAGATTAGCAAACAGTTCTCAATATTTCAACAGTGTTTTGTTAAGCATACAGAAAAAAACAGGAAATTACAAATACCTATTTTATTAACCTTTCTTTTCCCACTTCTTCTGGCTACTGTTAATCATAAAAGTGATCATTGGTGGGTGTCACATTCTATGTCTGCAAGTGGGGAATTACCAAAAGTTTAAATTCTCCAATTTGAGCTTGGAGAAAACAAATTACACGTTTGAGCACACAGGGTTTCATAGTTAGCAATAATATGAGGATTATTATTGGACCGACCAGGGTTGATAGAAGCGAAGTTAACCAGGGGTACTGTATGAACCAGACTCAAACCACCCTTTTTGTGCCTCTCTCTCTCATTGACCCTCTTCAAGGTGTCTTTTTAATTTACTCATATATTTTTTTTACAACTACAGTATGTTTGCCATAAAAACAACATTCTTCCCTCAATGCAGCAAAAGGCCCCCGTCTCTCATGAAGAGGAGGTCCAACCTTTGACTGTTCTGTAAAACTACTTCAGAGAGAGAGGATAAAAATTCCTGCAAAGCTGTGATGGAGGTTTCTAATATCTTTAAGTTTTGGTCTATTGCTGCTTCTAATTGGGTCATTTGTTGTGTCCCATGGAGCAGGGCAGTGGTTCCTGTGCCCACCCCTGCAGCAACTTCCTAATAGGAAGGCTAAAGTGAGAGAAATATGTTCGCAGCGGAACCGGGTTGTATGCCCCCGTGTTTGAACTTCTAATGAACCTGCATCATTATAGAGCACTCTGGGAAACATCTGCACCATTACACAATTAATCACATCTGTTGACCATTTCATGATAACATAAAAAATATTTAAGTATATAGATTTTACTGTTGTAGGGGTGGACAAGGCAAGGCACCTAAGATAGCACCGAAGACAGGGAAAAAGTCCTATTTGGTTGCCACTGGATTCAGAGGGCATTGCTTCTGTTGTAATCAATTAACTCCCTTAACCCCACGTTTATGTAGTTTCAGAATTTTGTACCCAGCATGAAAGGGAAGGGGCTCAGAAGTTCACAGTGTGCAGAACTTCACAAAAAGAAATTTTTTTCTGTTTTTTCCTCTGTTCTGGGCAAGTTAACTTTTCAAGGACACCTGGGAGGGAGAGAGCTTTTTCTTCATTTTCTTTTATCCCCCTGCAGCTGTTACCATGGAGCCCAGCTGGTAATTTTTTATCTTTGAAATGTAGCCATCTCTTTGAAGCCCCAGCTCAAGGCCAGAGGCCTTGTTCACATATTGTGTGAAAAACTATTAAGGGGGTATCTAGCTTAGGAGTGCTGATTTTTCCAGCCAGTGGCTAAGTAGAACAGGGCAACAGAAAAAAAGGGAGTTTATCTACACTGAACTCTTTTGTAGGGACTCTTTTGCTGAAAGTCCTAATGTCAGCCATGGTGAAGACTTCTGAAGAAGTTCAGTTAAGATTTTTCTCTGGGCCTGGTACAGAGGGGGAAGATGGGGAAGGCGGGGGGTGAGAGCAGCTCCGTGGATGTGAGAATGAGGCAGGTGAGATGTAAAAGAATAATGAGAAAGGGGTTTGGGATTTTCCTAGCAACTAAAACTTGAGCAGTAGAACAGGTAGAGCAGAGGGGAAGACAGGAGTGAGTATCCCAAAAAGCCTGTGAGGTACTTTAAATTCTAAGTAACCTGTTTTTAGTGATGACAAAGGAACTTTAAAGGCCATTTTCATTACATCTTCGATAGGGGTCTGAGGGCTCCCCTAAGCTGGTTTGAGCTTTGTGTTAGCTGGTAAGAGGACCTGGTTAGACCCGGTGCAGGCACTGACAGGAGAAGAGAGGAGTGAGTGGGTGGAGGGGTACCTCAGTACCTGCTACCTCAGCAAGGGGCCAATGGTCTGAGAACTGGCAGAGGTTTGGGTGTTTGATCTAGTAATTGGAGGAGAGAAATCAGGTTGGTGAGCTGGGACTGACAGCAGAGAGTCTTGAGCAGAAGGCTGAGTGTGAGGATCTATTGGAGAAGCATAGTTCAGGATGTGAGCGAAAGAGGGAAAAGGCCTTCACATAGGGGAATTTCCTTTCACCCTTTTGAGCATTTGCAGAAGTTAAAAAGGTCACACAGAATTTGAGGATCTAGAGACTTCTCTGGGGGTTTGGTTTTGGTTGTCTAATTGGTAATATGGCCAATGCTGTGTACTGAATTTAATGAGGATTTTGGGTTCCACCAGGCAACCCATCTATGCTGAAATCCTCATGACTTACAGAAGATTTCGGCTTTTCCCCCACACAGCCATGGCTCTTTGAGGCTTTAATAGTCTGCGGGGCAAACATACTAATCTAGGCTAGCCAATCTGCATCTGGCTCGCATGTCCCTACATCCATAATGTTTGTTTCCATTATCTATTGTACGGAAAGGATTTAATGGAATTTTAGTGGGATCCTCTTCATCTGGGATATCCTAATAAGAAAGACCTATAGCCAGCTGACAAATATCTGGGTGGAGAGATGGCCACAAGATCACTAAGGGGGCTGTATGTGAGGTAGACCATACTTCTTGTCTAGTAGGATTTGTGATCAGCCATTGCTGCTGAACGTGCTGATGCGCGTTAGGTCTACTCATGGCCAAGGGGAGAGTCTATAGCCTTATCCACATGACGAATACACAATTTGAAAGGGTTACCAATCTTTTCCAGTTTCCAGCCAGAGTCTGGACAGGGTGCAGGCTTGAGATTAGAGGCATGGATTCAGGAAGTGATTCTGTCAACTTTTACCGCTGTAGGTGTTATAAGTAGCATCCAGGGATGACACCTAGTGTCGTCTTATGTAGATGATGTCTCTTACTTGATATCGATGTGGAGTCCCCTCATCCCCAGGTTGGAAAGCAGTCGCCAGCTATTTCCACAGGTATCGCTGAGTTATTTCAAGAGATTTAAGTCTGTCAAGCAAGGGGGTGTGGAAGGGATGTTTAGGTCTTAGAGTTGGGGTTAGGTCCCTTACTGCAGGAGAGGCATCATAGAGAATTTCATAGGGGGTGAGTTTACACAAAGAAACAGAGGGGGTATTTCTTGCATGAAATAGTGCATAAGGCAGGAGCATAGTCTAATCTTTTATGTTGGTCTCTAAGCTTAATTTCGTTAAGGTCTCTTTAATGGTTCTATTTATTTTTTTTAACCTGTCCTGAGCTCTGGGGTCTATAAGCACAATGTAATTACCAACTGAACCCCAGGGTCCTGGCTAACCCCTGACTTACCTGGCCCATGAATGCCGTTCAATTATCAGATCCTATTACCTTAGGAAGGCCGTGTCTTGGAAAAATATCTTAATATTTTTCAGGATCTTCTTGACCACCATTTGTGCCGTGTTTTTTTTTTTTTGGGGGGGGAAGGCTTCAATCCATCCTGAAAATATATCTACAAAGACTAGGAGATATTCATGTCCATATCTTCCTGGCTTAATTTTAGTAAAGTCCACTTCCCAGAATTGTCCTGGTCTGGTTCCTCGTAGGTGCTTTCCTGCAAGAAGCTTGGAAGGGTAAGCTTTAACCAATTGACAGAACCGATAGGCTTTTGTTACCTGTTCAGTTATTTCCTTTCGCTGTGAGTGAGTTAGTCGAAAACTCTGTCCTTGATCCTTCAGGAATAGCTGCAGTTTCTTTGAACCAAGGTGAGTGAGTTGATGTACATTTTTAATGTAGTGTAGGGCTTTCTGAAATTGCAGGCTGGGCTCAGTGAAGTTGAGGAGTTCAGTGTCAGTGTCCTTAGATGTTATCAAAAGCTTGCTGGTGCTCAAGGGTTCATTGGAATTGGGCATTCTCATTTAACAGCGGGTATAAAGGAGCAGCTGAGAACACAAACCCAGGTATCAATAACCTGCAAAAGCCAGCAGTCCAAGAAAATCTCTGTTTTGTCTCCTGTTAGATGGGGGTGGTATCTGCCCAAAAGTTTGTTTTCTGGGCTCAGTGAGCCATCATTTACCGCCCCTAATGGAATACCCCAGGAAGATTACTTCTTGCTGGCAAATTTGGGCCTTTTTGGCTGAAGCTCTATATCCGAGTTGAGCAAGCTCGGATAATAGTGCTTGGATCGCAGACTCACAGTTTTCCTTGGTGTTGGCTGCCAGTAGCAGGACATCCACATATAAAAGCAGGGTGACTTCAGGGTGCATAGTTCTGAAGTTGTTGAGATCTCTGTGGAGGGCTTCATCAAAGAGAGTGGGGGAGTTTTTGAACCCCTGTGGGAGTCTAGTTCAAGTTAGTTGACCAGACTTTCTGGTTTCTGGGTCTACCCACTCGAAAGCAAACAGCAACTGACTATCTTTATGCAGAGGCAAGCAAATGAAAGCATCTTTTAAGTACAGAACAGTATACCATTTTCACTCAGCAACAGCAAAGGATTTATTGGGGGTCCAGCATGTTGGGGGTCAGAGCTCACTTGAATAGAGCAGAGAGCCCTGAGAACAGCTTTAACAGAGCTTTTATACTTTCCTTGGCGAGGGCAGGGAGGGAAATTTATTGATGGGTCAGGGTGAGTGGGCGGTTTGCGTCCAACCGCGTGAGGGAGTACATTCTGCAGTTTGTCAGTTGGGGAGAGCACATTCTGGGAACAAAATGAGCAAACAGTTCTCCAGATTTCAACAGTGTTTTGTTAAGCATACAGAAAAACAGGAAGTGACAAATACCTATTAACCTTTAACCAAAGCAAAATGGAAAGTGAGCATGGATTACTTAAAACAACCATGTCCAGGTTGCCTAATGCTCTCAAATGTCAATCCTATTGGTGACTACACATTTCTTTCTTTCTAAGATTATATATTCAACCTCAAACATGTTGAAAGTGTCTAATCCTATCACTCACATTATACTTTGCTGATTTCCTAAAGTCTCTATTGATATCTGCTTTCCTACATATTTTCCCCAGTTCATAATTGTGACTGACTCTTCATATGTGCTCAAATTTATGTTCACTCTCTACCTGAAACCCTATTGCTAATGAACGTTTTGTCCACATCCTATACTCACTCTTTTTTCTAAACCTACTGACTATCTTCCTAATCCTACCAACTATTTCTTTCTGACTGGATGTTCTCTTGGACATTCAATCTTCCAAGGTACAAGGTCCTATGCCTTTGCATATTGATTCATCTGAGACATCTGTGCAGAACAAAATTCAAAGCTAAGTATCCCACTAAAGGGCCCAATGTCCTTCTGGGCTTCAAATCATTCCTATATTTCTGGTTTCATACTTATATTTTACGAATATATTCTTGTGAATATCGCAGGTTCCCAATATCATTATTTATCCTGCAGAATGATTTCTAACCCAAATAGAATATATTATTAACCTTAACCATACACTCTTCCCTCGATCTAACTTTACAGAAGAGCAGGGACAGAGTTGGTCTTACAATACAGGAATGTAGGGGATCTTCCACCTGCTGAGAACATCAAAGGTCCATGCAGAAATGATCCCTGGAGAAGATGTAGGCAGCTATGAAGGACCTGAGAGAGCAAAAGTCATCTTCCAGTGCAAACAACCTGATCAGGATGAAGGTATGTGTCTGAATCAGCCTCTCTCCTCATGATATAAAAATATGGACCAAACCAACCTTGTGTGGAGAGCTTCTCCTTGGTGCCTGTGGTTGATAAACCATTGTAACTTGTGACAGTGTCACAGGAAGTAGGGGCAGCCTCCATCTCAAGGGACCCTTGGAAGCAATTGTTAGGACAAAGTGGTTGCCAAGGCAGTGACCTCATTCCCTTCCTGAAGGAATTGACCTACCTCACTTCTTTGGTGATGGAACTCGCTGAACTTGGGATCCAGGAAGCCAGGCACACAGAGCCAGTCCCAGTCCCATTCCCAGTGGTCTCACTTGTTTGGATTTACCTAGGACAGAGTCTGTCTTTCTTGGTACCTAGTGATTTGAGGATGGCCAAATGCAAGTAGAGCTCTGAAGAGGGCCCTTTCCTGAGAAAGCAGGTAGTGGTCAGCACAGGCTCCTGACAACTTCACAGACTTGGACAAGGAGACCAGATCTGAGACAGGACAGGCCAATTTAGGGGAACACAGTATGGCCCATGAGTCAGAGGACACTCTGGATAGTCACAGACCTACTTGGGGAGGAGGTGCCTTTTTGAGTGTGGGAGTGGGTTTGTGGTTTTGTCTCATGTTCTGAGAATAGGTAGGAAAGGCGGTTTGTTCAGTTTGGAGTGGACTCTTTCTAGAAAGTCCTTTGACAAGGTGAGTGTTTCTGTGTCTGTGTATCCCACTGTGTCCATGGTTGTACACATTAGAAATTAGAATCTATCAGTGAATGTGTCCTTTCTAGTAGAAAGATTCCCAGCATTAACCCTGCCTATTTTAGGAATGGACTGCAGCTTGCCTTATCCATAGGAAACACCTACTCTTTTCCTAAGTTTCTGTTTTCTTTCTGAATTCTGGACACTTTCCAGAATAGGCTCATAGTTTTGTGTCCAAGATATGTACCACCTTCGAGCTCTGTGACATGGCCATGTACTGGATAGCTGAAGGGAATGGCGAGCATCTCAGAAAACTCAGATATCAGTGTGACCAGGAAAGTCTCAGTGGAGAAACCCTGCTTTGGGCCTTTTGCAAACCTATTGTTTTGTTGCCCTGAATGTTAGGAAGTTCTTTGCCTCAGGCCACTCCTTTGTGAAGCCTGAAGAAAACAGTTTTCAAATGGAAATGAATGGGCATCACCTGTGGCTCTTTGCTTTATTGCTTTGAAAATGGTTGTGGCTGAATCAGCCTCTTGGCTCTGTGTGAGGCTGTGGCTTAGATTATCAGCACCTGATGGATGTAAAGAAAGATCTAATGTGTGCATCCAAAACCAAAATGACAAAAAGATCAGTCATTGTGGATGAAGTCTCTCACCTTCCTCTGTTAGGTTCCTGACCTCCATCAAGTGATAGTAGGGATCCTTTGAGTCAAATGAGTTCTTCCAAGCCCTGCAGAGGTGCTTGGGTTTCCTCATGACTCCAAATCACATAAGGAAACAATACCTGACATTCAGTAGGCTTCAAACTGGAGTAGCAGAGCAGCATTAACATCAGACCTATGTGATCAATCCTGGTTCACAGGAAGGGTGTCCAGGCCACCCTGAGGTTAGGCTAATGAGGGGCAAGGGAGATTATTTTGGACACTCTCTTGGGCTGTGCCATTCATGGAAACATCCAGCCAGAGGGAATGATGAGTGTCTATATGGAAGAAGATGAGGGCCTTGGGGGAGTGTTTTGGGTTTAATTGTGGTCATTTGTGTGGCGGTTGGAAGAGATGACTGGGTCCACCTGGGCTTGAACTCTGGTGTGATTCCGCTCAGAGACTGAGTTCTGTAACTGACCTAAGAAAAGTAATTGCTTTGGAAATGGGTGTGTCTTAATCAGCCTCTAGGCTCTGATTGATGCTGTGGCTTAGAATATCACCACCATATGGATCTAAATAAAGATCCCATGCATGCACCCATAACCAAAATGGCCAAAAGAGCAGTCATTGTGGATGAAGTCTCACACCCTTCTTTGTAAGGTTCTGAAAGTATAAAAGAAATTAAAATTCAAACAAAAGAACCAGGTTTTGTAAAGTTTACAAGCTGCACTCAGAACCTGAAAATCTGTGGCAGTTAAGACATTTCCCAGACCTGCCCATTAGATGTGTGTTGAAATCTTCCCTGACCACCTAGTTACTTAACAACCCCTTACCAGAAACCGTGCAGCTCAGCACATATACATCTCAGGTCTTCAACCAATCATTTTAAACGTATACCCCTTCTCATGGCTGACCAATAACCCCTGCCCGATGTGTTCCCACCAATGAAGGTGCTAATCATGTTTTAGAGTTGTTATTTGATTTTCCTGTGGTATATGATGATTTGCTAAAGGAGGCTATGATGTATGTAAAGTCCCTGCCCTCTCTAAAGAATGTGTATAAACTCTGCTCAAGTTGTTTTCGGGGCTCTTTGTTCTTTGCATCTCTGAAGTGAGCTCTGAACCCCAGCATGCTGGACCCCCAATAAACCCTTTGCTGTTGCATGAGACAGTCTCTTGGTGGTCTTTTCCTCCGACATTCGCCCCATCTTTTCATCTGGAGGCCCCACGTGAGACATCTGGCAGCGGCGGACGAAAGACCCCACCTTACTTACCCCAATTCTCGGGGTAAGTAAGGTGCCTCTTTCTGGTTTCAGGTTTCAGGTCAGGGCTTGGCTAAGGGGCTGTCAGTGAAGAGCGTAAGCTCTCATTGAAGGTGGCTGACAGATGTTTAACAGAGCCACAGGCCACGTCCCTGGGGGACGCTCTAGAGGACTCGGGAATTCGAGGAATAGTAGGTTCCTCAACTCAGTTATATTTTGCTTCAGGATTCGGTTTGACAGCCCATCTGGTTTTGCCGGCTACTCAGTTTTGTTCATTGTCAGAAACTCATGTTGAGTTTTCTGTCTGTCTTTATTGTCTAACCCATCAGGTTTTGCCAGTTACTCAGTTCTAATCTTTATCTTGGACTCATGTTAAACGTTTACTGTTTGTCTTTGTCTGTGTCTTGTTTGTGTATTCACTGTCCCTGATTGAATAATTCCCATTATGGGACAAAGTACTTGCACACCTCTGTACCTTACCCTTGATCATTGGACTGATGTCCGCTCAAGGGCCCAGAATCTTTTTTTTTCAGTAAAACGCTGTACCTGGCAGACTCTCTGTGCTTCAGAATGGCCCATTGCCGCAGTCCGGCTGCAGCAAAATATCCGGGGGGTGACGAATGACTTGTGTACGTTGATACAGCAGGAATAGGAGCCGTTTATTGTAGGATCTGAGCGATATTTATACATTTTACACAGCTTATCTAATTAGCATAAAATAGATACAGCAGTCAACCAATAAGGAATCTCCAAACTTAATGGCTCGCTTTTGTTACTTCACAAACCACTCCCTCTGGCATTTTGCCAGGCACCATGCAGACTTGTTTACAGACTGTAACATTTCTCTGGCAAAATAACAGGTGCCATCCTGACTTGTTTACAGACCTTAACATTTCCCCCTTTTGTTTAATTTAAATAACGACCATAGTGTTTTTTACAGAAACACCATAAATAACCTGCTAGAAACAGAAAGGGAGGATACAAAATGTTACAATTCCAAGCCAATTGATGGCTCCATGCAAGAAGCCCTTGGAAAAATTATACCAGCAATGACACCATTAGCAAAGATATTGAGTTACAATTTGTTGTAGATTACAGTTTGTTATCTCAGTCGAGATAAAGCAGTGTCTCAATAGATTAACTCACAGTCCAGGTAAATCACAGTCCAGGTAAGTTCTGCAGGCAGCTAGCTTAAGTTGTAGCAGCAGAAACTGCAATACTCCGAAGTCTCCTCGGGTTCTCAGCCGAAGTTTCCTCTGGTTCTCAGCAACAATGTAAATTCTTTCACCTTTGTTTTCACCAGCACTGGAACGAAGGCAGGAACTCCAGATGGCTAAAGAAAATTCTGTAGCATTTCACTAAGAAACCAACCTTTGGAACAATTTAGTACATTATCTCAAGGTTTTTTTACATTTGAAACAAGCCTTAATAGTACTCATTACTCATCAGTCTTCTGGTGTGGGAGACCCATTGTAGTTACTGGCCTTGGAAATGATCAAACTTCAGGGATACCAGTAGCGTCTTCTGCCAGCTGTAGCATCCTGGGCAGCCCCAGATGGCCCTGGGGAGAGTCCCAGACTCAAACTTCTTCCAGGCACATGGAGCAAGAGCCTGCGAGACTGTGCCTCCAGGTCAGGTCTACATTTGGGCTCATAGTGGCCATCCGCTCCCCCGGGCAGGGGGGCGGGGAAGAGCCAGCAACTGCCACTTGGAAAATTCTTGCTGTGCCATGATCGGCTTGGGCAGGTGGCAGCCACCTTGTCGTTTCACGCACCCTCCGGTAACGAAAAGAATTCAGTAATAGCCTTTTGCTGCAACTTTCGTCCTGATAATCTTTGTTCTTCTGAACTTTCTTTTTCTTTCTGACTAGAGTTTCTGGGCTTTTATCAACACATGCCCTAATTATTCTTGGTTCCACTAGGGTGCCTTTCTCCCTTATCAATTTACTTCTCACCCCTTCCATAATTTTCGTCACAAAGACAATACAACATTTCAAGACAAAACAAGACACAAACATACTGCATCAATCTTCTCCATTTTCTCAAAATGGCCATTTTTCCTCTCGCCCTATCTGCCTAGGGACGAGCAGATTGCTCCCGTTCTATCTATGGACGGGCAGCTTTTTTTTGTCACTTTCCCCCGAGTGTCCCGGGGCTCCCCGTAACGGGCCACCATCTGCCGCAGTCCGGCTGCAGCAGAATAACCGGGAGGGTGATGAATAACTTGTGTACGTTGATGCAGCAGGAATGAGAGCCATTTATTGTAGGATCTGAGTGATATTTATACATTTTACACAGCTAATCAAATTAGCATAAAATAGATACAGGAGTCAACCAATAAAGAATCTCCACACTTAATGGCTCGCTTTTGTTACTTCACAAACCACTCCCTCTGGCATTTTGCCAGGCACCATGAAGACTTGTTTACAGACTCTAACATTTCTCTGGCAAAATAACAGGTGCCATCCTGACTTGTTTACAGTCCTTAACAGCCGATCCTCGGAGTTGGATGTCCCCCAGAATGATCCTTCCACTTCCCTCTAACCCAAAAAGTCAGAGATATTGTCTTTCAGCCGGGGCCACGTGTCCACCCAGATCAACAGCCATATAACCCTTCCCCCCGATCCTATAATTCAAAACTTCCACTCCTCCCCCTCTTCCCTTCATTCTCCCTGAGTCACAAGACTGGACACTCCTCCCCCTCCTTATCCTCTACCCTTGCTCCACAACCCCCAACATGATCTTGATGATCTTCCCGACGCTGACTCAGCCTCTCCACCACTAGAGGCATTTAGTCCGGACCCAAGCCCTCCAGGGGACTTCCCTGCAGTAGCAGCTGCCCCTACGACCCTGGAGGAAGCTGGGCCAACTAAAGAAAACCGCCAGCAATGGATAATAGAAAACTTGGAAGCCCCTGTGATGCTCCCTCTCCATCCTTACGGGCCAATGAAACGACACAACTGGGACCCCAACACCTTTGAAGGTAGGTAGCATCTTTCCACTTATCGCCAGGCTCTAATAGCAGGTCTCCGAGCGGCCGCCAGAGGGCTGACTAATTTGGCCAAGGTAAGAGCGATTATCCAAGGGCCTAATGAGTCTCCCTCTATGTTTCTTGAGAGAATTATGGAAGCATTAAGAAATATACTCCTTTTGACCCTCAGGCAGAGGACCAAAGAGCATCTGTTGGAATGGCCTTTATCGAGCAGGCAGCCCCAGATACTAGGAGAGATTTACAAGGTCTAGATGGATTACAACATATGACTTTAAGAGATTTATTCAGAGAGGTTGAGAAAGTATATTATAAGAGAGAAACTGAGGAGGAGAGGAAACAGAGGAGAGAGAAGGAAAGAGAACAAAAGGAGGATGAAATGAGCAAAAGGCAGACTAAAGCATTGGCTAAGGTTTTGTTCACAGCAGCAAATACGCCAGAAGTTAAAAAGCAGGAAGACAGGAAGGGATACCTGGTCCCATGTCAAAGGCTGCCCCTGGCCTCAGATCAATGTGCCTACTTTAAAGAAAAAGGACACTGGGCCATAGAGTGCCCCAAAAAGAAGCAGCCACCCCAGCCCGCCATGCTGACTCTAGAAGAGGACTAGGAATGTCGGGGCTCAGATCTCCTCCCCGAGCTCAGGGTAACATTTGAAGTGGAGGAGACTCTAGTGAACTTTGAAGTGGATACAGGAGCAGTATACTCAGCCCTTAAGACCCCACTTGGCCCCCTATCAAATAAAGGGTCTCTTGTTCAAGGGGCTAATGGCAGTAGATATCGGGCTTGGACAACTAAGAGTATTATGGATGTAGGAAAGGGAAAAGTCTACCACTCTTTCCTAGTAGTCCTAGAAAGCCCAGCCCCATTGATGGGCAGGGAACTGCTTACCAAACTCCGGGATAGAATAACCTTTAACTCTGATGGTCCCCAAGTGAAGTTTCTAAAGCCTTCAGTAAAAACTCCCATAGTCACGGCTTTGACTATGACCACAGAAGATGAACAACAACTCTTCTCGCTCCCTAGGACTGATCAAACAGGCAAACTAGCACAGAAATGTATAAAAGATTATCCTAATACCTGGGCAGAAACTGCTGGATTAGGTCTTGCCATAAAACAACCTCCAATAGTAGTAGAATTAAAAGCCTCTGTCTCTCTAATCAGTGTTAAACAATATCCTCTAAGCAAAGAAGCTAAGGATGGGATAAGGCGCCATATTCAGAAATACCTGGCTCTTGGTATCCTAAGGCCCTGTAAATCAGCCAGGAATACCCCCCTGTTACCAGTAGGAAAGCCAGGAACTGGGGACTACCGTCCTGTTCAAGACCTAAGAGAATTAACAACAGAGTGCAGGACATTCACCCCACAGTACCCACTCCATATAATTTGCTTAGCTCTCTGAATCTGGAGCGGGAATGGTACACAGTGGTGGACTTAAAAGATGCTTACTTCTGCTTTCCACCTACATAAGGACAGTCAGTTCCTGTTTGCGTTCAAGTAGATAGACCCAGAAACTGGAACATCTGGCCAAGTAACCTGGACTAGACTCCCACAGGGGTTCAAGTACTCCCCCACTCTCTTTGATGAAGCCCTCCACAGGGACTTCAACGACTTCAGAACTGTACACCCCGAAGTCACCCTACTCCAATATGTGGATGATCTCCTACTGTCAGCTGACACCAAGGAGAACTATGAGTCTGGGGCCCAAGCACTATTATCTGAGCTTGCTCGGCTTGGATATAGGGCTTCGGCCATAAGGTCCAAATTTGTCAGCAAGAAGTAATCTTCCTTGGTTATTCTCTTAAGGGTGGCAAACAATGGCTCACTGAGCGCAGAAAACAAACTGTTGTGCAGATACCGCCCCCATATAATAAGAGACAACTCAGAGAGTTTCTTGGGACTGCCGACTCTTGCAGGTTATGGATTCCTGGGTTTGCATCTCTGGCTGCCCCTTTATACCCGCTGATAAAGGGGGATGCCTACTTCCAATGGAACCCTGAGCACAATAAGCTTTTTATAATGTCAAAAAAAGGTGCTGCTATCTGCTCCGGCCTTAGCACTCCCAGATGTAGAAAAACCCTTCACTCTCTACATCGAGGAAAAGAAAGGAATAGCACTGGGAGTGATCACTCAGACTTTGGGACCTTTGAAAAGGCCCGTAGCATTCTTATCAAAAAAATTGGACCCAGTGGCTAGCGGGTGGCTCCATTGCTTAAGAGCTATAACAGCGGCAGCCCTTCTAATAAAAGATGCTCGTATATGAACTTGGGACAGAAGCTAACCATTATAGCCCCCCATGCCCTGGAGAGCATCATCTGTCAGCCTCCAGAAAGGTGGCTATCAAACTTCAGAATAAACCACTACCAGAGCCTCTTGCTTGACAAAGGCAGAATAATGTTGGGACCCCCTGCTCCACTCAACCCGGCTACACTGCTGCCAGAAGTATCATCAGGACCCGTCGCTCATGAGTGTCAACACATACTGGCAGAGGAAAACAGTATACGACGAGACTTGAAGGATCAGCCACTGCCTCGCCCTGAAGTCGTATGGTTTACGGAGGGCACCAGCTTCCTCCAAGACAGTAAGCAGCAGGCTGGAGCAGCAGTAGTTAGCGAAACTAATGTCATCTTGTTCTCTGGTCTCCCAGAAGGGACATCAGCCCAAAAAGCAGAACTGATTGCCCTTACGAAACCATTGGAACTAGCAACAGGCAAAAGGGCCACCATATACACATTTGTCACTGCAAATGTGCAGGGGGCTACTTACCAGCAAAGGTGGCTATTAACCTCCACTGGGAAAGAAATAAAGAACAAAGATGAGATCCTCCAACTTCTCTCAGCAGTGCAGGGCCCTAAGGACCTAGCTATAGTGCACTGTCCAGGGCACAAGAAGGAAAACGACCCCGTGGCGGTTGGAAACAGAAGAGCAGATTAGGAAGCTTAATTGGCAGCCCTAAATGGAGTGACTCTTTTAACTTTTTCCACAACGGGGAGAACAAAAAGTGGTCAAAAAGATCCTAGAAGACATTTTCCAAGGTTCGGCCTGCCTAAGGTACTAGGGTCTGATAACGGACCAATATTCGAAGCCCAGGTAAGTCAGGGATTCACCAGGACCCTGGGGATTAATTGGAAGTTACATTGTGCTTATAGACCCCAGAGCTCAGGACAGGTTCAAAGGATGAATAGAACCATCAAAGAGAACTTAACAAAATTAAGCTTGGAAACCGGCATAAAAAATTGGATTATGCTCCTACCTTATGCACTGTTTCATGAAAGAAATAACCTCTCTGCCTCTTTGTGTAACTTAACCCCTTATGAAATACTCTATGGTGCCCCTCCTCCAGTAAGGGACCTAATCCCAACTCTGAGACTTAATGATTCCTTTCACACCCCCTTGCTTGACAGACTTAAAGCCCTTGAACAAACCCAACACCCAGCAATCCTGTAGAAACAGTTGGCCACTGCTTATCAGCCTGGAGATGAGGGAACCCCACATCAATATCAAGTTGGAGACTTTGTCTACGTGAGACGGCATCAGGTGTCATCCCTGGAACCCCGCTGGAAAGGACCATACCAGGTGCTGCTTATAACACCTACAGTGGTGAAAGTGGATGGGATCACTTCCTGGATCAATGTCTCCCATCTCAAGCCTGCGCCCTGTCCAGACTCCGGCTGGAAATTGGAACAGACTGGTAACCCTCTCAAGTTGCGTGTCCGTCTTGTGGGTAGGGCTATGGATTCTTCCCCTGACCACCAGCAGTCCTAATCCCCATCAGCCTGTTCAGCAACAATGGCAAGTTATAAATCCTACTGGGCAAGTAGTGTGGTCTATTTCACATAGAGCCCCCTTATGGACATGGTGGCCATCTCTCCACCCGGACATTTGTCAGCTTGCCATAGGCCTCTCTGACTGGGATCTCCCTGACATAGAGGACCCCACACAGATCCCACTCAAACCCAAACCAGGGCAACATAGACCACCTTACCCCATGAATTATGGATGTCATCTCCCCCAGCCCAGGTGTAAACTAGCCAGTCTTGATTTTTACGTGTGCCCAGCTGATTTCCAAAGTCGCAAACAGGCCCAACCCTGTGGAGGACCCAGTGCCTAGATCTACCAGAACCCCTCTATCATCTCATACTTCCCAGTTTCCGTTTTTGCCTACTTCTCCAGTCCAGAGTACAGGTGACTCCTCCCCCTGGGAACTAAATAAAGGAACCTTTATGGTACTGAACTCCACATACTCAGAACTCCTTGCATTTCATCCCAGGTATTGGACAGCTCTCTAAAATATTGTGTATTGGTGCAGAAACTCCCCAGGGTGCTCTATCATGATGCAGAAACATTTGAAGGTCTACTAGGGGGACAAGAAAACCCGATTTCGCTGGGAGCCTGTGTCCCTTACTCTAGCCATCCTATTGAGGATAGGAGCTGCTGCAGGAGTGGGTACAGGAACAGCTGATATGATCCATGGGTCACAACAAATGGCCCAATTAGAAACAGCAATATCTCAAGACTTGAAGACGTTAGAGACCTGCATCACAGTTTTTCAGAAATCCTTAACCTCTCTCTCTGAAGTGGTTTTACAGAACAGGTGAGGATTAGACCTCCTCTTCATGAGGGCGGGGAGCTTCTGGGCTGCACTGAGAGAAGAATGTTGTTTTTATCCTGACCATACTGGAGTTGTAAAAGAATCCTTGAGTAAATTGAGAAAATGCCTTGAAGAGCACCAGAGAGAAAGGGATATTCAACAAGGGTGGTTTGAGTCATGGTTTACCCAGTCCCCCTGGTTAACTACACTCCTATCAGCCTTGGCAGGACCCCTGATCATCCTTATGGTGTTGCTAGCTGTGGGAACTTGTTTGCTTAATAGCATATTTACCTTTCTCCAGGCTCAGATTGGGCATGTAAAACTCATTGTAATCAGACAGAAATACGCTCCACTGGCAGAAATAGAATGTGAGACCCCGCAATAATTATGATTCATTATTTTTAAGATTAAAAGTTTTCAGAAAACGCAGTGGGAAATTAAATAATAAAAGAAATTGAAATTGAAACGTAAAGAACCAGGTTTTATAAAGTTTACAAGCTGCACTCAGAACCTGAAATTTCTGTGGCCGTTAAGACATTTCCCGGAACTGCCCATTAGATGTGTGTTGAAATCTTCCCTGACCACCTAGTTATTTAACAACCCCTTCCCAGAAACCGTGAAGCTCAGCACATATACATCTCAGGGCTTCAACCAATCAGTTTAAATGTATACCCATTCTCAGGGCTGACCAATCACCCCTGCCCGACGTGTGTCCGCCAATGAATGTGCTAATCATGTTTTAGAGTTGTTATTTGATTTTTCCGTGGTATATGATGATTTGCAAAAGGAGGCTAGAATGTATGTAAAGTCCCTGCCCTCTCTAAAGAATGTATATAAACCCTGCTCAAGTTGTTCTCGGGGCTCTTTGCTCTTTGCTCCTCTGAAGTGAGCTCTGAGCCCCAGCATGCTGGACCCCCAAAAAACCCTTGGCTGTGGCATGAGACATTCTCTTGGTGGTCTTTTCCTCCAACATTCGACCGACCTTTTCACCTATCAAGGACCTGAGAGAGCAAAAGTCAACTCCATGTCAACTTACATATCAAACAACCTGGTCAGAATGAAGGGATGTGTCTGAATCAGCCTCTCTCTTCTTAATGTAGATTAAATGGACCAAACCAGGCCTGTGTGGACAGCTGTTCCCAGGTGCCTATGGTTGATATACCATTCTAACTTGTGAAAGTGTCACATGAAGTAGGGGCAGCCTCCATCTCATGGGACCCTTGGAAGCAATTGTTAGAACAAAGTGATTGCCAAGGCAGTGACCTCGTTCAGTTCCTGAAGGAAGTGACCTACCACACTTTCTTGTTGATGGAACTCTCTGAACTTGGGATCCGGGAAGCCAGGCACACAGAGCAAGGCCCAGTCCCAGTCCCTGTGGTCTCAATTGTTTGGATTTACCAAGGACAGAGTCAGTCTTTATTGGTACCTACTTATGTGATGAACGCCAAATGCCAGGAGAGCTTTGAAGAGGGGCCTTTTCTGGGAAAGCAGGTAGTGGCTAAACCATGACTCCTGACAACTTCAAAGAGTTGGCCAAAAAGACCAGATCTGAGACAGGACACGCAATTTGGGGGGAACATAGTAAGGCCTACCAGTCAGAGGACACTCAAGATAGTCACAGACATACTTGGGGGAAGGAGGTGCCATTGTGGGTGTCTGTGTTAGTGTGTGGTTTTGTCTCAGGTTCTGAGAATAGGTAGGAAAGGCGGTTTATTTGTTTAGACTGGAATGTTTCGAGAAAGTCGTTTGATAACACGAATGTTTCTATGTCTTTGTATCCCACTGTATCCGTGGTTGTAGACATTTGAAAAGCGAATGCATCAATGGTTGTGTCCTGTGTAGTAGAAAGCTACCCAGCATTCATCCCACCCAATTTAAGAATGGAGAGCGGCTTGCCTTATGGATGGGCAACACCTACTACCTTCCTAAGCTCCTCTTTTCTTCCTGAATACTGGCCACTCTCCAGGATAGCCTCATGGTTTTGTTTCCAAATATGTACCACCTCCAAACTCTGTGACATGACCATGTACTGGATAGCTGAAGGGAATGGCGAGCATCTCAGAAAACTCAGATATCAGTGTGACCAGTAAAGTCTCAGTGGAGAAACACTGCTTTGGGCCTTTTGCTTACCTATTGTTCTATTGTCCTGAATGTCAGGAAGGTCTTTGCCTCAGGCCACCCCTTTGTGAAGCCTGAAGAAAACAGTTTTTAAATGGAAATGAATGGGCATCACCTGTGGCTCTTTGCTTAATTGCTTTGGAAAGGGATGTGGCTGAATCAGCCTCTTGGCCCTGTGTGACAGAGTGGCTCAGATTCTCAGCACCTGATGGATCTAAAGAAAGTTTCCAAGTGTGCATCCAAACCAAAATGGCCAAAAGAGCAGTTATTGTGGATGAAGGTTCTCGCCTTCCTCTGTTAGCTTCCTGACCTCCATCAAGTGAGAATATGGATCCTTTGGGTCAAATCAGTTCTTCAAACCCTGCAGAGGCTAGCCGATATGTGCTTAGGTTTTCTTATGACACCAATTCACATAAAGAATCTATACCAGACAGTCAGTAAGCCTCATTCAGGAGAAGCAGAGCAGTTATATAGCCGGCATATTTGATCACTCTTGGTTCACAGGAAGGGTGTCCAGGCCACCCTCACTTTAGGCAAACAAGGGGCAATGGTGCTTATTTTGGACAATGTCTAAGGCTGTACCCCTCATTGAAAACTTTAGTCAGAGGTTATTATGAGTGTCTATATGGAAGAAGATGAGGGTCATGTGGGACTGTTTTGGTTTTAATTGCGGTCAGATGCTGCAGTCTCTGGCTGGGCACAAATCACGAGTCTCCACACAGCTTGTAGATTCAAACAGCAATTCTTTATTCCCGAACTCACACAGGCCGTCTACAGACACGTTCTGGGGAAATCCACGTTCTCTGCCCAAATCCACTCTCTGCCCAAATCCACTCTCTGCCCAAATCCACTACTCCTGGGCTTCTGTCTCCCAAATATACTGTCTGACCCTAAGGACTCAAGAGGAACTCAGGAGCAGGATACACCCTATTCTAAAGGGGAACACCCTAATCTCCTCTTATGCTAAACCGCCCTATTCTAAAGGGGGAACACCCTAATCTCCTATTATGCTAAACCAGGAACACCCTAAACATGGATCCGCCCTGGTCCTTGAGCAAGGTCTCCTTACATGCAATGTCCTGCAAAATGTCCTATTTCCATGAGTTCTTCCACTAAGGAAACATGGGGGTACACTGGCAAGGAAATTGTCATACCTACTTGGCTGATGGCTCCCAGCATCTTCCCCCTTCTGATTGATTAAACAACAAGTAATGTGGCTTAAGGACCGTGCCTGGTAGATTGTCCAGTTCAACATATGGTTCTTTCCCATCATTGGAAAACTGACCTTTAGGCGTCAGCCTCCTGTCTTAGGTTGATACCACTGCAACTGGATCATACCCGTCACTGACTACTGGTCCAGCATACAGCCATACTTGTGGATAGGTCTATGCACCAGTGGGGGGGTGAGGTTCTTTGCCTCACCTCTGTTGGCCCCCAAATTTGGCCTTGGTGCCAGTGGGGGAGTGAGGTAAATGTGTCTTAAGGACCGTGCCTGGTAGGTTGTCCAATTCAACATATGGTTCTTAACCGTCATCGGAAAACTGACCTTTAGGCAACTGACCTTTAGTCGTCAGCCTCCTGTCTTAGGTTGATGCCACTGCAATTGGATCATACCCGTCACTGACTACCGGTCCAGCATATAGCCATTGGCCCCCAAATTTAGACCATCACTAGCAGAAGGGAGGAGGATACAGAAATGCCACGACACCAAGCCAATTGACAGTTCCTTTGGAAAAGTTGCATCATTGGTGACACCATCAGCAAAAATCACTGGTGACACCATCAGCAAAGATATGCCAGCATTACCACAATTAGCTGTACCAAACGATAGTTACATAGTCTAGGCAAGTTCTGTAAGCAGTTCAAAGTGGAGGAATCCTTCTTCTACTGTTTTCTCTTTGTTTTCCACTATACAAAGTCTAATTTGGGATAGAAAAGATCCATTCTTTATAGGACATATTAGAGCACATACAGGATTGCCTGGAGCCCTTAGTTTGGGCAATGATTTAGCAGATAAAACTAAACACGACATACATATTTTCTCTACACTAGAAGAAGACAATTTCCTTGTCAGCGTACCCCCAATTTTCTTTAGTGGAAGGACTCATGGAAATAGGACATTTTGCAGGACATTGCATATAAGGTGACCTTGCTGAGGGACCAGGGCGGATCCATGTTTAGGGTGTTCCTGGTTTAGTATAATAGGAGATTTGGGTGTTCCCCTTTAGAATAGGGCGGTTTATCATAATAGGAGATTAGGGTGTTCCCCTTTAGAATAGGGCATATCCTGCTGCTGAGTTCCTCTTGAGTACTTAGGGTCAGACAGTATATTTGGGAGACAGAAGCCCAGGAATAGTGGATTTGGGCAGAGAGTGGATTTGGGCAGAGAACGTCGTCGATTTCCCCAGAATGTGTTTGTAGATGGCCGGTGTGAGTTCGGGAATAAAGAATTGCTGTTTGAATCTACAAGCTGTGTGGAGACTCGTGATTTGTGCCCAGCCAGAGACTGCGGCATCTGGTGGCTCGTATGCGGAACGCCTGAAGCTTGGGGGTAAGTGAAATTGCTCGCCCCTGAGGGAAGGCGAGAGAATGTCCATGGCTTTTTAAAGACGAGTTATTAAGTATATCAATGGGACCATCATGGTATCCTGTAGAAGGATTTTTCTTCAAGAAATAGATGGCTAATTCTGTTTACTACATTTGTCTAAGATCTTGGTTTCTACAAAGTTCTAATTAATTTACAAAGCTAAAGTGTTAAAATATCAACCACTAAATATAAAATCAAGTACTCTTTACTTATTAAGTTCCATAAGGTAATATATTTAAAAATTATGTGTGTTTTCATAAATTGGTAAATTGAAAAAAGGTTTAATATTGCTTTGGTCTGTGTCTTTGCCAAAACAAGGTTACTAAGTGTTAAGATTCTATCAGGTGTAATTTATATACAAAGAGTATAATAAGTTTCATTTGGGTTTCAATTATAGTATTATGGTACCATAAAAAAAAACATGAAAGTATTTCATCCTATTAAAGTGGAGTAATTTGTCTAAATCAGAAATTTTATAAGAGTTGTTTCAAAATTTGAATTTATAAAAAGGGTTAATGGTTAAAAAAGAGATAGAAAAAGATTCAAGATGTGGAAATATATTTTAATATAAGAGGTTAATGGAAAAAGAAGTGTTTCTAGATGAGATAATCTCTGTGTGGTAATGTAAAAAGTTGTAAAATGCCATTTAAATAGATTTTGAGGAAACTAGACTTACTTTAAAATCTTGAGAAAGGAAGAAGGAAGAAAAAAGGTATTTGTACATGGCAGATTAAGACAAAGCTTCTTAATGGAGTAAAAAAGGCCTTTGGTTGAAGGGCAGCCAAGTAAACTAACATTGAGCAATTTAAACAAAATCTAAGCCTCATTTAAAATAGTGAAGCTGTAGGTGGTGAAAAAGTTCATTTAAAAGTACAGTATAGATGATAATTAAAAGGCTTTAAAAGGTTAATTTGAAGGTGGTTAAGATGCCTTCATGACGGAGGAAAAATTGCATCATTGGTGACACCATCAGCAAAAATCACTGGTGACACCATCAGCAAAGATATGCCAGCATTACCACAATTCGCTGTACCAAACGATAGTTACATAGTCTAGGCAAGTTCTGTAAGCAGTTCAAAGTGGAGGAATCTATCAATCTGTCCGTCTCCTCCCAAAGTCCGTTTCCTCCTAAAGTAAGTTGACTCCTTGATTGAGCATACTTGTTGAGTTATATTCATTGGGATGAAGATAGGAATTCTGGCAATGATGCTAAACAGACATTATCCTGAAAAGAATTATTAAATATAATGAAAAGGAAAGGTGAAAGTAAACAAACAGATCTGTTAACCTCCTTAAAAAACAATCTTTAACAGCTGTTTACCTGATTTAAATTAGTAAACAAGCAGATCTGTTAACCACCTTTAAAAACAATCCTTAACAGCTGTTTACCTAATTTAAATTAATCCATTTAAATCACGTGAATAACAAAAATAATTCGGATCCATATTCTAATGAGCGCTCCTCATATATGAAATATGGACATACGCACACACAGACATACAACACAAAACACAAATGTGCAAACAAATGTACAACACATAAGATAATAATAAAGGCCTTGTAGCTTTACCTAGGTGAAATCTCCATTGCAATGTTTAAAAACTCCACAGTCAAAAAATGAAACTGATCAGAAAAACATTAACCTAGGTTTGTATGAGCTCAAAACATAAAAATAGAGCCTTATGATGTGGAAAAATGCAATAATAAAATAGGAATTGAAAAAAGAATCCTGGTTAATCACTGTTGCAGATGTAAGAATGGCCAAGCTGGAGTTCTGGATATCAGCTGTTATGGATTTGAGTCAAATCATCTTCTTTTCGATCTGTAGAAATCATTTTAGTCAGTCTTTCAGGAATCCAAATAGGTTGCTGTTCTCCCTGTGGAAACACACAGACAGAGCCCCTACTCCAGACAATCACTGGGTCAGAACCTTTCCATTGTCCTGTTAGAATATCTTTCCAAAGAACTTTAGGCTTATGCACATTTTTTGGATACATATGTCTTTCTGCAGCACTAAGTCCTGATGAATCCAAATTTAAAAAGTTTAGAGTAAAAAGCGTTATTTTAAGTTTATCTTTGGGGGATATATACCCCTTTCCAATTCCCTCTTTTTGCTTTAATAAGTACGTTTTAATAGTTTGATGATCTCTTTCAACTATGCCTTGTCCCTGTGGATTGTATGGAATTCCTGTTATATGAGTAATACCAAATGATGAGCAAAATTGTTTAAAAGAGGTAGAGGTATAGCCAGGACTGTTATCAGTTTTTAACTGTTTAGGAACGCCCACAGTGGCAAAATTTTGTAAGCAATGAGCTATAACATCTTTAGATTTTTCTCCAGCATGAAGGGAGTCCATCAAAAATCCGGAAGAACTATCAACTGTAACATGTAAATATTTTAATTTTCCAAATTCTGGCAAGTGTGTGACGTCCATCTGAAATATATGGTTAGGTATCAGTCCTCTAGGATTGACTCCAAGATTAACTTGTGGTAAAAAGGTCACACAATTTTGACATTGTTTTATTATATGTCTGGATTGTTCCTTAGTTATTTTAAAACGCTTTTGTAAAGTATTAGCATTAACATGGAATTTTTTATGAAAATTCGTAGCTTCTTCTAGTGTAGAGAAAATATGTATGTCATGTGTAGTTTTATCTGCTAAATCATTGCCCAAACTAAGGGCTCCAGGCAATTCTGTATGTGCTCTAATATGTCCTGTAAAGAATGGATCTTTTCTGTCCCAGATTAGACTTTGTATAGTGGAAAACAAAGAGAAAACAGTAGAAGAAGGGGAAATCCTACCAGCATCTTCAAGAGATACTATAGCATTAACTACATACTGAATATCAGAAAATAAATTAAATACAGAATCTTTAAACATTAAAAAGGCTTGTAAAACTGCATTAAGCTCTACCTTTTGAGCTGATTGTTTTGGTACTAAAAATGTAAAAGTTTGATCAGGGGTAACTACTTCTGCTGTACCATTATTTGGCCCATCAGTGAATATATTTGGAGCATTCATAATAGGGGTTTTTCTTGTCATTTTTGGAAAAACTACAGGATGCTTAGACCAAAAAGACAACAAAGGATTAGATGGTAAGTGATTATCAAATCAAACATTAGATTTACACATGATTATTGCCCAAGTATTTAACTCATTAGCTAACTCATCAATTTGATCCATAGTATATGGAGTAATAATTTTATTGGGAAAAATTCCAAACACTCCCTTCGCTGCTTTTATTCCTTTGAGTATTAATTGTCCTACAGCCTCAGGATACCTAGTAAGAATAGTGTTAAGTGAATAAGAAAAATGTATCCACAATAATGGACCTTCTTGCCAAAATACTCCTGTAGGAATATTTTTTGTTGGTATTACAATAAATAATAAAGGCAAACCTATATCGATTCTATCCAAATGTATATTTTCCATATATGTTTCAAGAATTTTCAATGCCTTTCTTGCTTTAGGAGTTAACATGCGAGGTGAGTTTGGATCTGATAGACCTTTTGGAATATCAAATAAAGGTCCCAACTCTCCTGTTGGTATGCCTAGATAAGGCCTTATCCAATTTATGTCTCCCAATAACTTTTGAAAGTCGTTAAGTGACTTGAGTTGATCTACTTGTATTTGAATTTTTGGTGGACGGACCATGGTTGAGGATAATAGAACTCCTAAATAATTAATTGGAAAATTTAATTGTACTTTATCTATTGCTATCTCTAGATTATAATTTTTTAATAAGTTTGTAAGTGTTGCATAACATTCCAGCAATATGTTTTTATCTTTATGTGCCAATAATACATCATCCATATAGTGAAATATTTGTAGTTCAGGATTTTGATTTCTAAGTGGCTGGATTGCTTTATTAACATATATTTGACACATAGTTGGACTGTTAGCCATCCCTTGAGGGAGTACTTTCCATTCATATCTCTGATCAGGACCTTCATGATTTAATGCAGGGATAGTAAATGCAAAGCGTGGACTATCCTCGGGATGAATTGGAATTGAAAAAAAAAATCTTTAATATCTATGGCTAAAACATGCCAGGTTTTTGGCAAAGCAGACAATTGAGGAATCCCTGATTGAGCATGTCCCATAATAACCATCTCATTATTAATGGCTCTTAAATCTTGCAATAATCTCCATTTACCAGATTTTTTTTAATGACAAAAATGGGAGTATTATGGGGAGATATGGAAGGTTGTATATGTCCTTCCACTAATTGTTGTTTGACCAGATCATGGGCTACTTGTATCTTTTCTTTAGTCAGGGGCCACTGAGGAACCCACACTGGTCTTTTTGATTTCCAAGTAATTTTTATTGTCTCAGTGGCCCTTTCTGAAAATCCAACCCATGTCTTTCTGTTCCTTGATCTATTTGAATTGGTGCTGCTATATCTTGTCCTTGTTTTCCTAATCTTTTTTTCTTTCCTAAAACCTTGTCTAGCCCTAGTAGTGGGCGCATTAGGATTGATGTTATTTGTTAACGTCAAACCTAATTGATCTAGGTCATCTCGTCCCCATAAATTTATAGGAAGATGATCCAATACATATGGCTGTATAGTTCCCTCACAACCTTCAGGATCCTTCCAATATAATAACATTGTTCTTCTATGGGGATTAGTAGCCACTCCTAGGCCTCGAAGCGTTTGAGTGGCTTGTTGTAATGGCCAATGTTTTGACCATTCCTGACTAGATATGATGCTAAGGTCTGCACCTGTGTCCCGTAGCCCATTAAAGTCGTGTCCTTGAATATTTAGTTTTAACATTGGGCGAGAATCTAAATTTAAAGACAACATAGCCCAATCTACACCTGTGGAGCCTAATCCCCTGGAACCTATTTTTACACTATGACTAGGAAATTTATTATGTAGGATGGGTATTATTAACAACTGTGCTATTCTATCTCCAGGTGAAATTACTGATATACCTCTTGGAGAACTAGCTATAATTTTTATTTCACCTACATAATCGAGATCAATTACCCCAGGACTTATCTTAAGTCCTTTTAATGTAGGTGAACTACGTCCCAATAATAAGCCTACTGACCCTTGGGGAAGAGGTCCTTTTATTCCTGAAGGAATGATTTGAACTCCCATCTCTGGAGTTAGTACTGCTCTGGCAGAGGCGCAGATGTCCAACCCTGTGCTCCCTCGGGTTTGTCTGATGAGGGATTTAATGGACAATGTGTCCTGGGCACTACTCTAATGGTGTTGCTGGGTTCCTCCACTGCCCCGTATATTTGTGGTTGTGGGCCCCGGAGCATTGGGCCCCTTGGTCCGTTTTTTGGCAATGGAGTCTGATGCCTTTCTCCACGATATCATGGGTAAATACCTGGTCCTTGTCCGTTTTTTGTTAAGGGAGTACCCTCTATGGTAGTTTGAGAACGGCATTCATTAGCCCAATGTCTCCCTCTATGGCATCGTGGGCAAATACCCGGTATTCTGTTTCTTTGATAACTATTTTTGTTAAATCCTCCTCCTATGAGGCAACTCCTTTTAAAATGTACTGTTTTTTCACAATCATAGCATGTTTTTGGCCTGGCATCAAAAGCCTGTTGTACTGCAGCTGCCAAGACTTGCTCTTGTTCATTAATATCTCTACATAATTTAATATATGTGTTTAAATCTTCATGTCTCCATGGTCTAATAACCTCTCTGCAGCAACGATTTGCTTGGTCATAAGCCAGTTGTTTTATTAATGGCATTGCTTGTTCTGTATCCCCCAAAATTTTGGCAGCCATTTGAATTAGCCTGTCTACAAAGTCAGCGTAAGGTTCATTACCACTCTGTATTACCTTAGATAGCTGGCCTTGTAAATCTCCATGTCCTTGTAAAGTCTTCCATGCCCTAACTGCATCTGCAGCAATTTGTGCATATATAGCAGGATCATATTCAATTTGTTGCTGCTGTCCCTCATAAGGTCCTTTCCCTAGCAACATTTCTAGATTTCTTTGAGGGTAACCAGCTGCTGCATTTCGCCTAGCTGTCTCTGCGCATAATTCCTCATTGGCAACCTTCCATAACAAATATTGTCCTCCATTTAGCACAGATTTACACATGCTAGCCCAATCTGCTGGCGTCATGTCCAAGTTAGTAATGGACTCGACCATGCTTACCGTGAAGGGAGCTTGGGGACCATAGGTTGTTACAGCCTCCTTTAACTGCTTCACTGTTTTAAAATCTAAAGCATGGTGAATTCACTGCCCTCCTGCCTGCTCAAGTACAGGGCATGCTAATCTTTGAGGTCCTGTCTCAGAATCCCAATTATCAACTACGGGGTTTGAGGGCCACTCAGCTGTCTCTATCGGTGGGCCTGTTGGTTGAATTAAACCCTCTTGTGATAAAACGGAGTTAGTAACAGCCTTCTGTTGTGGCCTTTTTCCTAACAACCCCTTATCCTTTAAATTTTCTTCCTCTGTCTGACTAGCTCGAGAGACCTTCTCTTTTGCTTGATCTAAAATGTCTTTCTCCATGTTCTGAACCTCTAACAATTTGCTTAACATATTTTCAGTTTGTTTTAATCTACTATAAAGATAACGCAACCCAATAAGATAACACAAAACAAAACCGAATCTGAATAAAACAAAAACGGAATAAAAAATCGTTGTATCAATTTTCTCTTCCTCAGGGCCGACAAACATCAAACCTTTTGTCAACCAGTTTGCCTGAGAAATTTCTAGAGATAGGCAGCTTGAAAGAAAAACAAAATAAATCAAAAGAAGTACACATTGTTTTTTGAAATGGTCACCCATTCTCTCGCCTTCCCCAGGGGCGAGCAATTTCACGTACCCCCAAGCTTCAGGTGTTCCGCATACGAGCCATCAAATGCCGCAGTCTCTGGCTGGGCACAAATCACGAGTCTCCACACAGCTTGTAGATTCAAACAGCAATTCTTTATTCCCGAACTCACACCGGCCGTCTACAAACACGTTCTGGGGAAATCCACGTTCCTGCCGAAATCCACTCTCTGCCCAAATCCACTACTCCTGGGATTCTGTCTCCCAAATATACTGTCTGATCCTAAGAATCAAGAGGAACTCAGCAGCAGGATACACCCTATTCTAAAGGGGAACACCCTAATCTCCTATTATGCCAAACCAGGAACACACTAAACATGGATCCGCCCTGGTCCTTCAGCAAGGTCACCTTACATGCAATGTCCTGCAAAATGTCCTATTTCCATGAGTCCTTCCACTAAGGAAACATGGGGGTACGCTGGCAAGGAAATTGTCATACCTACTTGGCTGATGGCTCCCAGCAGTCATTTGTGTGGTAGTTAGAAGAGATGCCTGGGTCCACCTGAACATGAACTCTAGTGTCATTCCCCTTAGAGACTGAGTTATGTAACTCACTTCAGAGAAGTATTGCCATGAATTTTGTTGGGATTTTAGGAGGCCATGCATGAGAGTTGCCCTTGGAAACTGAGATCTAAGCCAATGGTGGCTTTCGTAAGAGCATTGGGAATTTCAGCCAGGATATCACATGATTTTATTCTTATAGACTTGGCAGCCATAGTTGAGAGTCAAATCACACATGGACCTAACATTGTAGACCTCATGGGCCTGGCTTCATGTGTCATTTTGGCCACTCTTTGGGAAGCTTTGCCTCTGCGAGTTGCCAGAGCATTTCTTGAAATGTGCTACCTCAAAATTTAATGGTTCCTGAATGAACTGAAACCCACAGTTTCTCCAACTTCATCCTTGAAAAATGGCTAGATAAATACCATGAAATTTTTAAAATTCCCATGACCAGGTGGCACTGGAGAATCTTTGGATGTCCTGTTGTTGATCATGAGTATACCAGAGAGTGCCTTGATTGACTGTGTTTCATGAAAATGGTGTAGAACAGAGATGCCAGTATGTTGGAGCCTGCTGAGAAGTGGGCCCAGAGCTGTGGTGTGCAGGTGTGTGGTAAAATATCTGTGGTCGGGCCATGTGGATCTGCCATTGACTTCCAAATGGCTGGTGGCTGACATGGTGGAGACAGGAATCACTTATATGTCTGAAACCTCTCCATAAATGGCATCTTGTTATATGGAGATGTTTCAGGGCAATGTTCAGTATCAAGTTGCTATGGTCAACGGGGAAATCTATGTGGGATAGAAGCTTAGTTGGTGCATTGTCCTGCAGACCCTTACCCACCACACGTGAGAGGACTCCCTCCAGCACTGTGTCCCAGTTGAATTCCTTGCATTTCGTGAAGCAAATAACAAACTCCCAGTGCAGCAGCAAGAAAGTCCATGAAAAGTGGAGGATGACCTAATGGCTTCACAATCCACATGCGGAGACAATTAGCTTTCAGTGGCCACAGTTTACTTACAAAGAGAGAAGTCAGCACTTCTGCCTCATGTTCTTTGGAAAATAAGAAACAATGTCCTCTAGGTCACATAGATGCAGACCCAGCTTTGATGGTTTCATTAGAATGGAAGCAAAAGCTCCTGACAGCAACATATATGTCAAGTGCCCATCCTCAGAGGCAGTTTCTCAAAAAGTCTTTAGGGCAGCAGAGCTCCATGTTTCTGGAGTGTTTACCTTTTAGACCAGGATGCAAGAAATCACCACTGACTCCAATTAAAATCAAATTAAAACAAGCTTATTATTTCCACCACCCTGGTGCCTCTCCTTCCCAAAATGGTGGAAACAAGAGAGAAACCCCACCTTTCTTACAGCCCAGCTTTATAGCCCAGAAAGTTACACAAAAGTGGGGTTACGGATAACAGAACTCTGACAAGCATCACACTAATGGTAGTTTACTTTTTTTTTTTTTTTTTTTTGCTGACACAAACATCAGAATTTATGGGGACCATTAGAGCCTCAGAGAGTGTCATCTGACCAGGGAAGGCCAATATTTATGAGGTGTCAACAAAGTTTCAGAGAGGGCTGTTATCTGGTCAGAGAGCCAGCCATGGGTGAGTTCAAGGCACGGGCAGGCATTCCAAACAGGTTCGAAATTTGCTGTAATTAATAGTTAAGAAAAATTATCCTTTCTTGGCTTTGTGGAAAGATGGCTCCAAACTTTAATAAAAGATCAGGTTGGGTCTATCATTCCCCCATTTTCTAATGTGTCCCTTTCATATCTTTCATACGGTAGGTGAAGAGCACTGAGGGAATTTTATTCTCTGATGCAACAGTCTCCCTATTTTTTCAAATCACCCAAAACCGGTCTCTGTGATTTTACCTGACTTAATTAATTAGGTATATTGATAGTCTATTTACTTTTGGCTCCACTGTTGTAAGAAGAGAGGCATTACTCATTTTGGCTTCTTCTGAGCTGAGAGAGGGTGACGTGAGGGGGAACAGCATGAGGGACATGAGTTGCCTTTTAGAGGTCAGTTCGGTTTGAAGTCTCATTGGGGAAGAACAGGTTGTAAAGTCATCTGGGGATGGGTTCTTCTATGAGAGAAACAAAAAACATGAGTACTGAATAAATGTTGCAGCAGCTAGAACATGTCACTGTACAGAAGTTCCCTCACCAGTCTTTAATATCCCCAGTTATCAGGACTGTCAACTTAATACTTAACATTTAGTGTTACAGTTGTCCCTCCCCATAAGATACAGTTTAATAATTTAATGTCATCTGATCTTGCAAAATCAGTTTACTAGAATGACCTCTGTGTCTAATAGAAAAACCTTTAATTCTGTTACTCAGTGCTGGATAATCATACTAGCCAACACCAAGCCTAACCGTGTAGGTTAGAAATATCTGAGGCCTTAAACTAAAAACTTCTGCCTCTGGCAGCTCCTCTTGATAGAGTCTTTTTATAGTTATCAGGCATTCCTGTCTGAGAATCCTTCTTTGTAACCTCCAGTCTTACTTATTTTGGGAGGCTAATATAAAGTGTATACATTAAAATATTATTATTATTATTATTATTATTATTATTATTATTATTATTATTTAAAATGTCCAGGAATGGCTGTATTCTGCTTTCAACTGTCTTTGCTAAGTGTTTAAGATGAAGCAGTCAAACTGACTTTTGTTTCTATCTATTGGTAACAGTCAGCTGAGCTTTTATGGTTGCCATTCCTGGGGAGAATTGAGAGCAGCTTCTCAGTTCTGCTAGTGCCTTTTGGGCTAGGTGGGTCCAGGTGTTCCTTGACCATGTGGCTTCCCTCGGCAGCATCAGGGATGTCTCCCTTCTCTGATGACTCTCCTCTTCTTAGCAAATGCACTGATTGGCTTTCTGTTCTCCAGTGGTCTCATTAATCTCCCTGATGGGGAGGTTATATGGCCCAGAGTTGAAAAGCTCTTTAGAGAAGTCCCCTGTTCCCTGGATTCAGACTGACTCAGAGGGCAAGAGCCAAATATTAGTTTTCTTGTCCCTTTTCATTTAACTTTAATTTTAAATCCTAATCTTAAATATCCAGCAAATAAATTTTAACTGCCTTATGTTAAGAGTACTGGGCTTTAATGTCTATAACTTTATAATTATTTATCTTTTTATTAATTGGGATCTGTGTTATTCTTTTTGTCTTGTAGGTGATGACTTATTATCTTAAATTAACCCATGTTGTGTTCTTAAAGCAACAATTCTGTAAAACACTAACAGAGAATCTTTAGATCACTTATAAGGAAATTATAAAATAAAATTTTTTAACAAGAGTAAATATACTTAGTTTGCATAATAGCTACCCTGAATTTTTTGCTTAGTTATAAATTATATCCCCTGTTACAGATGTCCCTTTTCATTTAACTTTAATTTTAAATCCTAATCTTAAATATCCAGCAAATAAATTTTAACTGCCTTATGTTAAGAGTACTGGGCTTTAATGTCTATAACTTTATAATTATTTATCTTTTTATTAATTGGGATCTGTGTTATTCTTTTTGTCTTGTAGGTGATGACTTATTATCTTAAATTAACCCATGTTGTGTTCTTAAAGCAACAATTCTTTAAAACACTAACAGAGAATCTTTAGATCACTTATAAGGAAATTATAAAATAAAATTTTTTAACAAGAGTAAATATACTTAGTTTGCATAACAGCTACCCTGAATTTTTTGCTTAGTTATAAATTATATCCCCTGTTACAGATCCTAGTAATCTTGACAGAAAAAAAAAACAACTTTTGAACAAAACTTTAAATGAAACATAATCTAACCTACTGTTTTCATAGTCATTCTCACATGTAGTAAGATGGGACACAGAGCCTTATCTCAGGTAAGGCAGGTCTCTTTATAAATCTTAAGGGTTTTAGTTCTAAAGCTGATCTTTTTTTTTAAATATCATTTTACAAAGTTTACATAAATTTTTTTAGGTCACATGAACATTAGCTAACACCGTATGATATCACATTTAAAACATGAATTAAAGAAAGGCTGAAAGTTTTTAACCTTTACATAGATTAGGCTCTCATTAACTTAAAAATACATTTAAATTGTTCCCAAATGTAAAAAGTAACATAAAACTTTACTTATCTTTATGATAACAGATAAATAAATTCCCAATATATATTTTTACCATACAACTTAAGAACGCCAGCATGATATAATGCTCTTTTAAGTTTCTACCTTACAGACTTGTACATGTAAGATATGAGCACATTAATAGCATCATAATTACATTGATGTTTCCACATTAACCAAGTTTAGCTTTTAAAGTAATGACAGTACAGTTCTCTAAAATAACAGTTCTTATTTAATCAGTTGTTTAATTTTTATGGTTGCTAGCTCTAGAAAAAATAAAATTTAATAAACACAATGTTATGGGTAAACTTATGTTTTAAGAAATTTTTGTCTCTTTAACACATGACTGATTTTTACAATCTTATACAGAATTTAGTACAAACTTGTACAGACCTTAGTTAATCAATCAGATATCTAACAAAAGTACTCATGAATGAGTAATCTCATATGAAATTTAATTTACTTATTTATCAAAATATTAGACAAATGTATTGAAGATTGTAAACCATTTTTTTGTTGAAGGAAAAGTCCTACAACCAAGTCATATTAGATATTTTGTAGACATTAATATTTTATTAGATATCTGAACACCTAGAAAAACTTGTAAGCTTAAATTTAAAGACATTTTTTTTTATCTGTTTATCCAATTTAAACTGAACCATTTAAATAACGTGAATTAAGGATCCTTGGATCCACTTTTTAAAATTTGTTTTTATGAGCATTTTTTTATGAGCGTTCTTTATATATGTACATTTTTGTATCATATGTTTGATATATGGATATATGTATATATAGACATACAACACATAACAGAAGTGTGCACACATAAAAATAGTAAAGGCCTTATAGCTTTTCGCAGATGAAATCTGCATTGCAATGTTTCAAAAACTCCACAGTTGGTCAAAGATAGAACTGATCAGAAAAACATTAACTTAGGTCTGTAGGATCAAAATCATGAGCTAAAAAAACTAAATAAAGTATCTAAGGAAAAAAATAAGAGTCCTAGAAAAAACGACTGGACAGTAATTAGTAAAAACCATACAATTTGCCTTTTTTTTCTGCTTAGGCCTCAGATCAGTCTCCTACTGAGCTTGCAGGATTCTTTTATTTGCATTTCAAAATAAGTCCTGGCTGAGGTCAGGAAGGAGCAGGAAAAAACTGCTATTCAGAGCAGACACAACAGGCCTAAGGCATTTTAACCATAATTTTCAGGTTAGGATGTTGAAAATTATGAAACAAGTTTAAGATACAATTCACAAAATTTTATATCTTTACATCTTCTTTTGTCAACAGATACCATAAAATGATTTACTATCTTTGTCCAAATTAATGCACTGGTACGCACAGTGACATTTTCCCAGGCTACCCAATTCAAAATAGGTGAAATAAAAGACTGAATGATTGGGAAGTTACTTGCCAACTTGGAAGTAGAGTTCTTTAGTTTTCCATCCTAAGTATTTATGTTCTCTGGCATAAATTATCTGAAATCATAAACTAAACAATTACCTAAACCCGACTTTCACCTGCAAGATTGTGCAATGCTTCAAAAACCCATTCAGATACCAGATTGTTACAATAAAACATCATCATTTAGACACACATTCAGCTAAGATCATTCCCAAGAAACAATTTAAAATATCAACACATTATTGCACTTGTCTTAAAGGGCCAGAAACAAAGACACAAGACAGACAGAAGGGAGCTCCAGACTATGGCCGACAGACAGAAGCCTTTAAAACAGAGCAGATAAGAGAAAAATCTCCTACACCAGTGGCACCATAGAAGTCCCCACAAGGGGACCACATGTTTTTACAGAGGGGCAACCTGAAATGTAAAATCAAGGGTCTCCATGGTGACTTTACTGAATTTAGTATCCCCTTTTTCTTTTTCTCTTTTTTAAGAAGACAGACGTTACATAATGCTTACAGTGCAGGGAAGGAAGGAGGGAATTCCCTGAAGTAACAGGGCTTTGGCAGCTGCTGGAAGTCCCTCGGTCCCTCCTTTAACTTACAGGATTAGCTCCTCTGGTTCGGTTCCACCCCAACCATGCTCCATCTCCTAACATATCAGTAGTCAGCTCTCAAAAAGTTCCGGGTCGGGGGTGGTGTGGTTTATCAAAATTTGAAACTTAAAGTTCAGTTCCTGACCTTGAAGCCAATTAATGCCAATTTAATAATGAGGACAGGGTTTTTGAGAAGAAGAAAAAGGGAGGTTTATTGCTTTGCTAACAAAGGAGAAACACAGGGGACTCTGCCCAAAGGTTGTGACTCTTTTGATCTGGAGGTACAAGTGGTTTTAAAGGAGTTTCACTTCTTAACCTGTGAGATACTCAGTTTTTAGCTCTGCAGCAGGCATTGCCTTGTGCAGTGGGTGTGCTCCAGGCAGCCAGCTAGGGGCTTCTCTTATCCTGCTTAACAAAGGGAGGTAAAGTTCATCGCAGTTCCTTAAAACACAGTCCAAAAAGGTGTCACGCTTACTTGCTTTATTACCCATTTTCACGTCCAATATCTTTAAGTTTTTACCACAGAAATCACACAACAAAACGCACAAAAACAAACAAACAAAAAACATAAGAACACAGAACAAAACAAAAAAAAAAAACAGAAACCAGGCACCAAAAAAAAAAAAAAAAGCAGAGGAGCATTGCAATGTCTTGCTAAAGCTCCTGGGTAGGACCGCGTGCATGCCCATCCACACCTCTCTACCCATCCAGAAGAATTCCCTACATAACAGAACAAAGGACAGCATGATTCTCGTTACAGTCCCGGACAGGAGTATATGTGAGCCTCCCCAGGCCTCCTCTCTGTCATCAGAAGAGATCTCCCTTAACCAGATATCAGATGTTATAAAGGTGCCACTTACCTATGGAGGCCTCCTCCACCAGGTGCTTGCTAATAGTTATAGTCCAGTGGTTCATTGCAGTGCTCCCTGGACCAAAGTCTCACTCCAAGTCGTTGAAACATCTCAAGTTGCGCATCCCCTAGAGTGGCTCTGTAGCCGGGGGCCCTGGAGGGAAGGCCAGCTTCAGAATTTCCAACAGTCTGGTCTTGTGATTTGTACTGGCAGGGTCATCTTGCTGCGGAACTGCAAAATGTTAGACCAGGATGAAAGTAAAGACCACTGACTCCAATTAAAATCAAATTAAGGCAAATTTATTATTTCAACCGGCCGGCGGCCTGCCTCTCCCTCACAAAACGGCGGGAACAAGACAGCAACCCCACCTTTCCTACAGCCCAGCTATATAGCCCAGAAAGTTACACAAAAGGGGGATTACAGATAACAGAACTTTGACAAGCATCACACTAAATGTAGTTTACTTTTCTTTTTTTTTTTTTTGCTGGCCCCAACATCAGAAATAATGATGACCATTAGACCTCAGAGAGGGTCGTTGTCTGGCCAGGGAAGGCCAAAAATTATAATGTGTCACTAAACTTTCAGAGAGGGCTGCTATCAGGTCAGAGAGATAGGCATGGGTGAGTTAAAGGCACGGGCAGACATTCCAAATGGGTTCAGAAATTGCAGTAATTTATAGTAAACCCAAAATTAGCTTTTCATGGCTTTGTGGCAAGATGGCTCCCAATTTTAATAAAAGATCAGGTTGGGTCTATCAACCCTGTCCCTTACTTTTGGAAACTCCTCTTCCACCTCCAAGTTTGTAAACTCCTGAGGATTTTCCAGATATGTATTCACAGATTTTCTAACTCTTCTCCTCTAATTGTGTCTTACTTGGGGGGAAGGCAATGTCAAGTCATCGTTCTGGATGAGAGTGGGAAGATTTTTGTATAGCACATATTTGCATACACATTGGATTCCTTATCTAATTTTCCATTCAAAATACTGAAACCCTGACACTAACCCATACCCTACTAGACTCTGACTACTAATCCTAATATGATGGAGAAACATAACCCAAACAGAATAGAAATACAAGCAGTTCAGAGGAGGCATGGTGTATAGTTGGACTTTCATTTTGCATGATAAAGGGTTGGTGTTATAAATCTAGTCAATTTTTAATTGAAATAGTTCACCATGTGTTTTTAAAGTTAACAAATATGTGAATTCCTGTCTTGCTTTCTCTGTAGCCTATTCAGCACATGTATTTTTGCATGCACATACAGAATCCTACCTATTATCACACGTACATTCTTGTGAGGTAGCTGACTTGCCAGATACAAATTGTGAGAAGAGATCACTCCTCCTAAACACAGTTGGAACTGAAAATTCAATCTATGGGTGAGGTTCCTAGTTTAACAAAATTATAAATAAATCTATGTTTAGTAAAATAAATAGTTTGGGTCTGTGGATGATATATATTTAATGATGAATTTCAATTGGCATATATATTGCTACTTTTTAATGTCTGTGTGGGTGTTTTGTATATATATATATATATATATATATATATATATATATATATATATATATATAATCTCCAAATATTTCAAAATATGAAATATATGCGTCTTATTATACACTCCCTAAATTCATTCATGTTCATGTATTTGGATTTACAATCAACTTTTACATGATTATTATCAGAAATATGCATCCACCTGAAATACATATTTTTTTCCTAGTACTGAAAACTAACTTCGGTGAATGGTGCATACAAATCCTAATATTTCTACAGTAACTTACCCAGTTTAACATCAATGTAAGTAGATTCCTATGATACAAAATGTTTATTTTGACGTTCATTTTTATTCAACACTGGTACATTACTATTTCTTCAGTTTATGCACATAATAGTATATATATTTATCCACAAGTTCACAAATTTATAGGCATTTGTCTCTCTATCAATCACTTCCTGCTTCAGAACACATGTATTCCTCCAGGTTTCCTGGCTGGACTTTTCATGAGACTTCTTTCCAAAGACATTATTTTCAATTTCTCTAATCATTTTGAAACAAAACTCACACACTCTTCATGATAAACCATTACCCTAATATTACCATTAGATGTATAACGGGTTGGAATGAATGATTGTATATCAATATAAGACTTCCTGTATATTTTCAGATATCAATTCAATCCTTTATTTAAAGTTGGAAGTACTTATATTATTTATTCACAGTATGGTCTATTCATGCATTATCTCTATATTGATAGACAAACGTACACCTCTTTGTATCCCCAATACTAATTTATATGTCTTCAAAATATTGCACCCAGAAATGGTGGAAGAAATACTCATGTCACCTGATCTACATATACATTTTATCACAGTAATATTCTGGACAAAACTACAAAGATCAAACTTATGTTTTTACCAAAGCCTAAATGGAAAGTGAGCATGGATTATGAAAAACATCTATTGCTCTCAAATGTCAATCCTATTGGTGACTACATATTTCTTTCTTCCTAAGATTATATATTCAACCTCAAGGCTGTTGAAAATGTCTAATCCTATCACTCACTTTATAATTGGCCTGATATCCTAAAATCTCTATTGATATCTGCTTTCCTACATATTTTCCCCAGTTCAACATTGTGACAGATTCTTCACATGTGCTAACATTTACATTCACTCTCTACCTGAAACCCTATTGCTAAAGAACTTTTGGTACAAATCCTATCCTCATTCTTCTTTCTAAACCTATTGAGTATCTTCCTAATCATATTGACTATCTCTTTTTTACTGGATGTTCTCTTCTACATTCAATCATCCAAGGTACAAGGACCTATGCCATTGTATATCGATTTATTGGAGACATTTTTGCAGAACATAATTCAAAGCTAAGTATCCCAATCAAGGGCCCCATGCCCTTCTGGTCTCCAAAGCTTACCTAGATTTCTGTTTACCTACTTATATTTCACCTATATATTCTAATAAATATCACAGGTCAGAATAACATTATTCATCCCGAAGAATGATTCCTAACCCAAATTGTACATGTTATTAACCCTAACCATACACTCTTTCCTCAATCTAACTTTACAGAAGAGGAGGTACAGAGTTGGTCTTATAATACAGGAATGGAGGGCATATTCCATCTACTGAGAACCTCAAAGTTCCATGCAGAATTTATCCCTGTAGAAGATGTAGGCTGCTGGGAAGGACCCGAGAGAGAAAAAGTCATCTTTCAAGGCAAACAACCTGGTCAGGATGAAGGGATATGTCTGAATCAACATCTATCTTTTTATTGTAGAGAAGATGGACTAAACCAGGTCTGTGTAGAGAGCTGTTCCTGGGGGACAATGGTTGATATACCATTCTAACTTGTGAAAGTGTCACAGGAAGTAGGGGCAGCCTCCATTTCATGCGAACCTTGGAAGCAACTGTTAGGGCAAAGTGGTTGCCAAGGCAGTGACCTAATACAGTTCCTGATGGAAGTAACCTACCTAACTTCCTTGGTGATGGAACTCTCTGAACATGGGATCCTGGAAGCCAAGCAAACAGAGCAAGTCCCAGTCCCAGTCCAGGTGGGCTCACTTATTTGGATTTACCAACGACAGAGTCAGTCTTTCTTGGTACCTACTGATGTGAGGATGGCTAAAAGCCAGGAGAGCTCTGAAAAGGGGCCTTTCCTGAGAAAGCAGGATGTGGATCACTGCTGGATCCTGACAGAGTTGGCCAACGAGATCAGATCTGAGACAGGACAGGCCATTTTGGCGTAACATTGTATGGCTCACCAGTCAGAGGACATTCCGGACAGTCACAGACCTACTTTGGGGAAGGAGATGCCTTTGTGGGTGTGGGTGTGAGTTTGTAGTTTTTTCTCATGTTCTGAGAATAATTAGAAAAGGAGGTTTGTTTGTTTTGGAGTGGGCTGATCTAGTAAGTCATTTGAAAAGGTGAGTTTTTCCATGTCTGTGTATCCCATTGTGTCCATTGATGTAGACAGTAGAAAAGAGAATGCATCAATGGATGTGCCCTGTTTAGTAGAATGCTTCCCAGCATTCATCCTGCCCAATTTATGAATGGACTGTGGCTTGCCTTAGGGATGAGAACACCTAATATGTTCCTAAGTTCCTGTTTTCTTCCTGAATTCTGGCCAATCTCCAGAATAGGCTCATGGTTTTGTACCACCTCCAAGCTCAGTGACATGGCCATGTTCTGGATAGCTGAAGGGAATGGCCAGAATGTCAGAAAACTCAGATATCAGTGTGACCAGAAATGACTCAGTTGAGAAACCCTGCTTTGGGCCTTTTGCTTACATAGAGTTCCGTTTCCCTGAATGTCAGGAAGGTCTTTTCTTCAGGCCAAACTTTTTTGAAGCCTAAAGAAAACAGTTTTCAAATGGAAATAAATGGGCATCACCTGTGGCTCTTTGCTTAATTGCTTTGGAAAGGGATGTGTCTGAATCAGCCTCTTGGTCCTGTGTGAGGCAGTGGGTTAGATTCTCAGCACCTGATGGATCTAAAGAAAGATCCCATGTGGGCATCCAAAACCAAAATGGCCAAAATTGCTGTCATTGTGGATGAAGTCTCTAGCCTTCTTCAGTAAGGTTCCTGACCTCCATCAAGAGAGAATAGGGATACATTGGGTCAAATGAGTTTTTCAAAGCCCTGCAGAGGCTAGCCCATAGGTGCTTGGCTTTTATCATCACTCCAATTCACATAAAGAATCTAAACACCACAATCCGAACGCCTCAAATTGAAGAAGCAGAGTATTATTAATGGTAGGCGTATTTGATCACTCCTGGTTCACAGGAAGGGTGCCCATTCCACCCTGACATCAGGCAAATGAGGGGCAAGGTAGCTTATTTTGTACACTGTCTAGGGCTGCGCCCCTCATCGAAAACTCCAGCCAGAGTTTATGATGAGTGTATATATGGACCTATTTGTATATAGGACCATGGTACATGGTCCTATGCCATTGTATATGGATTTATCTGAGACATCTGTGCAGAACATAATTCAAAGCTAAGTATCCCAATCAAGGGCCCAATGCCCTCTGGGCATCAAATAATACTTGGATTTATGTTTTCATACATATATTTCACCTCTATAGTCTTATACATATCGCAGTTCCCAATACCATTTTTCATCCAGTAGAATGATTCCTAACTCAAATTGAAAATGTTATTAATCCAAACAATACACTGTTCCCTCAACCTAACTTTACAGAAGAGCATGAACAGGGTTGGTCTTACAATACAGGAATGTATGGGATCTTTGACTTGCTGAGAACCTCAAAAGTCCATGCAGAAATGATCTCTGCACAAGATATAGTCAGCGATGAAGGACCTGAGTGAGCAAAAGTCTTCTTCCATGGCAAACAACTTGGTCAGGATGAAGAGTTGTGTCTGAATCTGCCTCTCTCTTCTTAATGTAAAGAAGATGGGCCAAATCAGGCCTGTGTGGAGAGCTCTATTTGGGTGCCTATGGTTAATATATCATTCTAACTTGTGAAAGTGTCACAGGAAATATGGGCAGCCTCCATGGGACTCTGGAAGCAACTGTTAGGACAAATTGGTTGCCAAGGCAGTGTGTCCTCATTCAGTTTCTGAAGGAAGTGACTTCACCTCACTCCCTTGGTGATAGAAATCTCTGAACGTGGAATCCAGGAAGCCAGGAACACAGAGACAGTCCCAGTCCCAGTACCAGTGTTCTCACTTGTTTGGATTTACCAAGAACAGAGTCAGTCTTTCTTGGCACCTACCGATGTGAGAATGGCCAAATGCCAGGATAGCTCAGAAGAGGGGATTTCCTGAGAAAGCAGTTAGTGGCTCAATACTGGCTCCTGACAACTTCACACAGTTGGCCAAGGAGACCAGAACTGAGACAGGACAGTCCATTTCAGGGGAACATAGTATGGCCCACCAGTCTGAGGACACTGCGCCTAGTCACAGACCTACTTGGGGAAAGGAGGTGCCTTTGTGGGTGTGGATGTGGTTTTGTGGTTTTGTCTCATGTTCTGAGGATAGGAAAGGCGGTTTGTTTGGTTTAGAGTCAACTGTTTCTAGTTAGTCCTTTGGCAAGGCGAGTCTTTCTATGTCTGAATATCCCACTGTGTCTGTGGTTGTAGATATTAGAAAAGGAAATGCTTCAATGAATGTGTCCTGTCTTGTAGAACACTTCCCAGCATTCATCCTGCGTAATTTATCAATGGACTGCAGCTTGCCTTATCTTTGGGCAACACCTGCTATCTTTCTATGTTCTGGTTTTCTTCATAAATTCTAGCCACTCTCCAAAATAGGCTCATGGTATTGTGTCCAAGATGTGTACCACCTCCAAGCTCTGTGACATGGCCATGTACTGGATAGCTGAAGGGAATGGCCAGCATGTCAGAAAACTCAGATATCAGTGTGACCACACAAGTCTCAGGGAGAAACCCTGCTTTGGGCCTTTTGCTTACCTACTGATATGTTGACCTGAATGTCAGGAAAGTCTCTTGCCTCAGGCACACCCTTTGTGAACCATGAAGAAACACTTTTCAAATGGAAATGAGTGGGCATCACCTGTGTCTCTATGCTTAATTGCTTTGGAAAGGGATGTGTCTGAATCAGCCTCTTGGCCCTGTGTGAGGCTGTGGCTTAGATTCTCAGCACTTGATGGATCTGAAGAAAGATCCAAAGTGTGCATCCAAAACCAAAATGGCCAAAATTCCTGTCATTGTGGATGAAGTCTTAGCCTTCTTCAGAAAGGTTCCTGACCTCCATCAAGTGAGAATAGGGACCCTTTGGGTCAAATGGGTTCTTCAAATCCCGGAAGAGGCTAGCCCATTTATGCTTGGGTATTCTCATGACTCCAATTCACATAAAGAATCGCCACCTCACAGTCTGACCTTCTCCAGAAGTCTTCACCATGGCTGCCTATGGGACTTTCAGGAAAAGAGTCGCTATAAAAGACTTCAGTGTACATAAACTTTCTCTTTTTGTGTTGACCTGGTCTACTTGGCAACTGGCTAAAAAATCAGCACTCCTGAGCTAGACACACCCTCACTAGTTTTTCACAAAATATGTGAACAAGGCTCCTGGCCTTGAGTTGGGGCTTCACAGACATTGCTACATTTCTAAGATAAAGAAGTTACAAACTGGGCTCCATGGGAAAAGCTGGCAGGGGGAAAAAAGAAAGGGAAGAAAAAGCTCTCCCCCTCCCAGGTGTTCTTAAAAATTTAACTTGCCCAGACCTAAGGAAAAAACAGAAACAAAAACTGCCTTTTGTGAACTTCTGAAGACTATGAACTTCTGAGCCCCTTCCCTTTCATGTTGGGTACAAAATTCTGAAACTACATAAACTTAGGTTTCACGGGATTAATTGATTACAACAGAAGCAATGCCCTCTGAATCTGGTTGCAACCAAATAAGACTGTTTCCCTGTCTTTGGTGCTATCTTTGTTGCCTTGCCTTGTCCGTCCCTACAACAGTTTAATTCTATATACTTAAACATTGTTTGTGTTTTAATGAAATTGTCAACAGATGTGATTAAATGTGTAATGGTGCGGATGTTTCCCAGAGTGCTCTATCATGACACAGATTCATTTGAAGTTCAAATAGGGGGGCATACAATCCGGTTCCTCTGAAAACATATATCCATCACCTTAGCCATTCCATTGCAAATAGGAGTTGCTTCAGGGTTGGGCAGAGGAACCACTGCCGTGGTCCATGGGACACAACGAATGACCCAATTAGGAGCAGGAATATATAAAAACTTAAAGATATTAGTAACCTCCATCACAGCTTTGCAGGAATCTTTAACCTTTCTCTCTGAAGTTGTTTTACAGAACAGTAGAGGGTTGGATCTCTTTTTCACTAGAGAAGGGGGCCTTTGTGCTGCATTGAGGGAAGAATGTTTTTTTAATGTCGACCATAATGGAGTTGTAAAATAATCTATGAGTAAATTAAAAAGATGCCTTGAAGAGAGTCAAGGAGAGAGAGAGGCCCAAAAATGGTGGTTTGAGTCTTGGTTTACACAGTTCCCCTGGTTAACTACGTTTTTATCAACTCTGGCCCGTCCAATAATAATCCTCATATTATTGCTAACTATAAAACCCTGTTTCCTCAACCATGTAATTTATTTTCTCCAAGCTCAAATTGGACAAGTTAAACTTATGGTAATACCCCACTAGCAAACATAGAATGTGACATCCCCCAATGATCATTTTTATGATTAAAAGTTGCCAGAAGAAGTGGGGAATGAAAGGTCAATAAAATATATACTTGTCACTTCCTGTTTTTCTGCACACTTAAAAAAACACTGTTGAAATGTTGAGAAATGTTTCCTAATCTTGTCCCAGAATGTGCTGTCCCCAACGGCCAAACTGCAGAATGTACTCCCTCACCCGGTTGAATGCAAACCACCCACTCACCCTGAACCATCAATAAACTTCCCTTTCTGCCCTCTCCAAGAAAAGTATATAAACTCTGCATAAGCTCTTCTCAGGGCTCTCTGCTCTAATTAAGTGAGCTCTGAGCCCCAGCATGTTGGACCCCAAATAAACCCTTTGCTGTTGCATGATGTATTCTCTTGGTAGTCTCTTCCTCCTATGCTCGCACGACCTTTACTTGGATGATTGAATATAGAAGAGAACATCCATTCAAAAACTGATAGTCGGAAGGATTAGGAAGAAGAGTTAATATAGAATTTGGAAAAAAAGTTCTTTAGCAATACGGTTTTGGTTAGACAGTGAATGTAAATGTCAACACAAGTTAAGAGTCAGTCACAATGATGAACAGGGGAAAATATGTAGGAAAGCAGATATCAATAGAGACATTATGAAATCAGGCTAAGTATAAAGTCAGTGAGAGGATTAGACATTTTCAACAGGGTTGAGTTTGAATACACAATCTTAGGAAGAAACAAATATGTACTCACCAATAGGACTGACATTTGAGAGCATTAGGCAACATCACATGGATGATTGTAGTAATCCTTTCTCACTTTCCATTTAGGCTTTGGTACAATCATAAGTGTGACCTTTGTATTTTGTGTCCAGAATATTACTCTGATAAAATGTATATGTAGATCAGGTGACATGAGTATTTCTTCCACCTTTTCTGAGGGCCATATTTTGAAGATGAATAAATTAGTATTGGGGGTACAGAGAGGTGTACACATTGTCTATGAATATAGAGATAATGTATGAATACACCATACAGTGAATAAATAATATAACTAGTTCCACTTTAAATAATGGATTGAATTGATATCTTAAAATATATAAGAAATCTTATATTGATATACAATCATTCATTCCAACGAGTTATTCATCTAATGGTAATATTAGAGTTATGTTTTCTCATGAAGGGTGTGTGAGTTTTGCTTCAAAACTGATTATGGATTTGGAAAATATTGTGTTTGGAAAGAAGTCTTATAAATATACCAGTCAACAAACACATAGAGGAATTCATGTGTTCTGAATAGGAAGTGATTGAAAGTGAAACAAATGCAAATAATTTTGCTAACTTGTGAATGAAATACATATCCGATGATATGCATAACCTGAAGAAATAGTAATGTACCAGGTTTGAATGAAAATGAACGTCAAAACATACATCATGTCCCATAGTAATCTACTTGGATTGATGTTAAACAGGGTCAGTTACTGTAGAATAATTAGGATTTGTATGCACCATTCACTGAAGTTAGTTTTCAGTACTAGAAAATAAATATGTATTTCAGGTGGATGAATAATTCTGAGAATAATCTTGTGAAAAGTTGATTATAAATCCACATACATGAATATGAGTGAATTTAGGGAGTGTAAAATAAGACATATATATTTCATATTTTGAAAAATCTGGAAAATATATATATATATATATATATATATATATATATATATATATATATACACACACACACACACACACACACACACATATATATACAAAAAAACCCCACAGATATTAAAAGGTAGAAATATATGCAAATCGAAATTCATTATGAAATATATATCATCCACAGATGCAAAAATATTCATTTTACTGAACATGGATTTATGTATAATATTGTAATTCTAGGAAGCTCACCCATAGGTTGTATTTTCAGTTCCAACTGCGTTTAGGAGGACTGATCTCTTCTCATAAGTTGTATCTTCCATCAGCCACCTCACAAATTGTGCATGTGATACCATGTAGGAATCTAAATGTGCATATAAAAATACATGTGTTGAATTGGCTACAAAGCAAGGGAGACAGGAATTCACATATTTGTTTACTTTAAAAACACATGGAGAACTATTTCAATTAAAAATTGTCTACATATTTAACACCTACCGTTTATCATGCAAAAGGCAAGTCCAACTATACAGCATGCATCCTCTGAACTGCTTGTATTTCTATTCTGCTTGGGTTATTTTTCTACATCATTTTAGGATTATTAGTCAGAGTCTAGTAGGGTATATGTTCATGTCAGGGATTCTGTATTTCAATGGAAAATAGGAAAATGAATCTATGAGTATGCAAATATGTGCTACACAAACATCTTCTCACTTTCATCCAGAACAAAGCCTTAACATTACCTTGGGCCCAAGTAAGACACAATGAGAGGGGAAGTGTTAGAAAATCTGTGAATACATATCTGGAATGGAAAATGCTCAGGAATTCACAAACTTGGAGGTGGTAGATGAGTTTCAAAAAGTAAGGGACAGGGTAAACTCTCCACAAACATGGAGCTCTGCTGGCCTAAAGACTTCTTGAGTAACTGCCTCTGAGGATGGGTCCTTGAAATATATGTTGTTGTCAGGAGCTTTAGCTTCCTTTGTAGTGAGACCATCAGAGCTGGATCTGCATCTATGTGACCTGGAGGACATGTTTTCTTATTTTCCAATGAACACGGTGCATCAGTGATGAGTTCTATTTTTGTAGTTAAACTATGGCCATTGGGGAAAAGTGTCTCCCCGTGTGGACTGTGAAGCCCTTTGGTCATCCTCCAATTTTCATTGTCTTTCTTGCTGCTGCATAGGGAGTTTGTTATTTGTTTAACAAAATACAAGGAGTTCAACTGGGACACGGTGCTGGAGGGAGTTCTGTCACGTGTGGTGGGTCAGGGTCTGCAGGAGAATGCACCAACAGGCTTCTATCCCACAGACATTGCCCCCTTGACCATAGCCACCTGATTCTGGACATTGCCCTAAAACTTCTCCATATAACAAGATGTCTTTACATATAAGGGACTCCTGGCTGCACCATGTCAGTCACAAGCCATTCAGAAGCCAATGGAAGATCCACTTGGCCCCGCCACAGATGTTTTATTACACACCTGCACACCACTGCTCTAGGCCCACTACTCAGCAGGTTCCAAGTTACTGGAATCTCTGTTCTACACCATTTTCATGAAACCCAGTCAGTCAAGACACTGTCTGGTATACTCTTGATTAGCAACAGGACATCCACAGGTTCTCCAGTGCCACCTGGTCATGGGAAATTCAAAAATTTCCTGGTATTTATCTAGCCATTTTTCAATAATACAGTTGGAGGCTCTGTGGGTTTCAATTAATTCAGGAACCATTAAATGGTGAGGAAGCTCGTTTCAATGAAAATTCTGCAGAACTATCACAGGCAAGGCTTCCCAAAGAGTGCCCAAATGGTCACATGAATCCAGGCCCATTGAGGTCTACAATGTGAGCTCCATGTGTGTATTGACTCTCACCTATGGCTGCCAAGTCCTTAAGAATAAAATCATATGATATACTGGCTGAGATTCCCAGTGCTCTGTGCAAATCCACCCTGGGCGTAGATCTCAGTTTCCAAGGCGACTCTCATGTGTGGCCTCTTAAAATCCCAACACAATTCATGGCAATACTTCTCTGAGGTCAGTTCCAGAACTCAGTCTCTAAGGGGAATCACACCAGAGAACAAGCCCAGGTGGACCCAGTCATCTCTTCCAACCACCACACAAATGACCAAAATTAAAACCAAAATACTGCCACATGTCCCAAATCTTCTTCCATATCATAACCTCTGACTGGAGGTTACCATGAAGGGTGCAGCCCAAGTTGGTGTCCAAAATAAGCTCCCTTCCCCCTCATTCGCCTAAAGTCAGTGTGGCCTGGACACCATTCCTGTGAACCAAGAGTGATCAAATAGGCCTGCCGTTAATACTGCTCGACTTTTCCATGGGCCTGGTACAGAGGAGGAAGACAGGGAAGCAGGGCTGAAAGCAGCTCCTTGGATATGAGAATGAGGAAGGAGAGATGTAAAAGAATAATGGGCAAGGGTTTTGGGATTTTCCTAGCAACAAAAACATGAGCAGTAGAACATGTAGAACAGAGGGGGAAACGGGAGTGAGTATACCAAAAAGCCTGTGAGGGACTTTAAATTTTTAGTAACCGTTTTCAGTGATGACAAAGCAACATTAAAGGCCATTTTCATTACATCTTGGATACTGGTATGTGGATTCTCCTCAGCTGGTTTGAGATTTTGTTTAGCTGGTAAGAGGACCTGTTGGGACCCGGTGCGGCCACTGACAAGAAAAGAGAGGAGTGAGTGAGTGGAGAGGTACCTCAGTAGCTGCTACCTCAGGAAGGGGGCAGTGGTCTGAGATCCAGCGGAGGTTTGGGTTTTTGATCTATTAATTGTAGGGGAGAAATCAAGTTGCTGATGTGGGAGTGACAGCAGAGAGTCTGGAGTAGAAGGCTGAGGGTGAGCATCTATTGGAGAAGCATAGTTCAGGATGTGAGCAAAGGAGGGAAAAAGCCTCCACATAGGGGAATCTCCTTTCACCCTTTTGAGCACTTGTAGAAGTTAAAAAGGTCACACATAATTTGAGGATCTAGAGACCCCTCTGTGGGAAATCAGGTTTGGTTATCTAATTGGTAATAATGCCAATATTGTGTACAAAATTTGATGAGGAGTTTGGGTTCCATCTGGAAGTCCCTGTATGCTGACATCCCCATGACTTACAGAAGAAGTCAGCTTTCCCCCACACAGCTGTGACTGTTTATGGCTTTCACAGTCCGCCAGGCAAACATAGTAATCTAGGCTAGCCAACCTGCATGTGGCTCACGTGTCCCTACAAACATAATGTTTGTTTCCATTATCTATGTATGGAAGGGATTTAATGGAATTTTAGTGTAATCCTCTTCATCAGGGATATCCCAATAGATAAGACTTATAGCCAGCTGAGAAATGTCTGGGTGGAGAGATGGTCATCAGGTCCTTAAGGGGGATGTATGCAAGATAGACCATACTTCCGGTTTTCTTCCTAAATTCTGGCCACTCTCAAGAATAGGCTCATGGTTTGGTGTCCAAGATATGTACCACCTCCAAGCTCTGTGACATGGACATGTACTGGATAGCTGAAGGAAATGGCTAGCATCTTATAAAACTCAGATATCAGTGTGACCAGTAAAGTCTCAGTGGAGAAACCGTGCTTTAGGCCTTTTGCTTACCTTTTGTTCTGTTCCCCAGTAATTCAGGAAGGTTGATGCCTCAGGCCACACCTCTGTGAAGCCTGAAGAAAATATTTTTCAAATGGAAATGAATAGGCCTCACCTGTGGCTCTCTGCTTAATTGCTTTGGAAAGGGGTGTGTCTGAATCAGCCTCTTGGCCCTATGTGAGGCTGTGGCTTACATTGTCAGCACCTGATGGATGTAAAGAAAGATCCCATGTGTGCATCCAAAACCAAAATGGACAAAATAGCAGTTATTGTGGATGAACTCTCTCACCTTCCACTGTAAGGTTCCTTACCTCCATCAAGTGAGAATCCGTATCCTTTGGGTCAAATGAGTTCTTCAATGCCCTGCAGAGGCTAGCCTAGAGGTGCTTGTGTTTTCTCTGGGCTCCAATTCACATTAAGAATCTAAACCTCACAGTCAGAAGGCATCAAATTGGAGAAGCAGAGCAGTATTAACGGCACACCTATTTGATCACTCCTGGTTCACATGAAGGGTGTCCAGGCCACCCTGACTTAAGCCAATGAAGGGCAAGGGAGCTTATTGTGGACACTGTTTTGGGCTGCATCCCTCATGGAAACCTACAGCTTGAAGTTAAGATGAGTGTCTATATGGAATAAGATGAGGGTGATGTGGGAGTGTTTTGGTTTTAATTGTGGTCATTTGTGTGAGGGTTGGAAGAGAGGTGTAGGTAAACCTGGGCTGGAACTCTGGTGTGTTTCCCCTTAGAGACTGAGTTCTGGAACTGACCTCAGAGAAGTATTGCCATGAACTGTGTTATGATTTTAAGGAGGCCACGCATGAGAGTCGCCCTTGGAAACTGAGATCTAGGCCCAGGGTGGCTTTCCACAGAGCACTGGGTATCTCAGCCTGGATATCACATGATTTTATTCTGAAAGACTTGGCAGCCATAGTTGAGAGTCAAAAGACACATAGACCTCACATTGTAGACCTCAATGGACCTGGCTTCATGTGACCTTTTGGCTACTCTTTAGGAAGACATTCATGTGAGTGTCCTCCAGAGATTTCACTGAAATGAGGTTCCTCACCATTTAATGGTTCCTGAATAAATTGAAACATACAGTGCTTCCAACTTCAACCTTGAAAAATGGATAGATAAATACCATGAAATTTTTGAAATTCTAATGACCAGGTGGCACTGGAGAACCTTTGTATGCCCTGTTGCTGATCATGAGTGTACCAGATAATGCCTTGATTTACTGGGTTTCATGAAAATGGTGTAGAACAGAGATGCCAGTAAGTTGTAGACTGCTCAATTGAGGGCACGAGCTGTGGTGTGCAGGTTTGTGATAAAACATTTGTGGTGGGGCCATGTGGATCTGCCATTGCTTCCAAATGGCTTGTGACTGACGTGCTGCAGCCCGTAATCCCTTATATGTTTGATCTCTTCATATAAAAGCATATTGTTATATGGAGAGGTTTCAGGGCAATGTTCAGAATCAGGTTGCAATGGTCAAGGGGGCAAGCAATGTGAGATAGAAGCCTGGTTGATGTATTCTCCTGCAGACCCTGACCCACCACACCATTAAATTTTGAGGAAGCTCATTTCAATGAAAGCTGTGGATAACTCTCACAGGCAAGGCGTCCCAAAGAGTGCCCAAAAGGTCCCATGAAGCTAGGTCCATTGAGGTCTACAATGTGAAGTCTATGTGTGTTTTGAATCTCAACTATGGCTGCCAAGTCTTTCAGAATAAAATCATGTGATATTCTGGCTGAGATACCCAGTGCTCTGTGGAAAGCCACACTGGGCCTAGATCTCAGTTTCCAAGGGCGACTCTCATGCATGGCCTCCTAAAATCCCAACAAAATTTATGGCAATACTTCTCTGAGTTCATTACCAGAACTCATTTTCTAAGGGAAATCACACCAGAGTTCAAGTGGGGAAGTTTTTGAACCCCTGTGGGAGTCTAATCCAGGTTTGTTGGCCAGATGTTCCTGTTTCTGGGTCTATCCACTCGAAAGCAAACAGCAACTGACTGTCCTTATGTAGTGGCAAGCAGAACTAAGCATCTTTTAAGTCCAGCATAGTGTACCATTACCTCTCCGGATTCAGAATGCTAAGCAAATTATGTGGATTGGGTACCGTGGGGTGAATGTCCTGCAGTCTGTTGTTGATCTCTTTTAGGTCTTGAACAGGACCGTAGTACCCAGTTACTGGCTTTCTTACTGGTAGCAGGGGGGTATTCTAGGCCGATTGAAAGGGCCTTAGGACCCCAAGATCCAGGTATTTCTGAATATTGGGCCTTATCCCATCCTTAGCTTCTTTGATTAGAGGATATTGTTTAACACTGATTGGAGAGGTAGAGGCTTTTAATTCTACTACTATTGGAGGTTTTTTTTATGGCTAGACCTAACCCAGCAGTTTCTGCCCAGGCATTAGGATAATCTTTTATCAATTTCTGGGATAGTTTTCCTGTTTGATCAGTTCTAGGGCGCGCGAAGAGTTGATGTTCATCTTCTACGGACATAGTCAAAGCCGTGACTATGGGAGTTTTTACTGAAGCGTTTAGAAACACCACTTGGGGACCATCAGGGTTGAAGGTTATTCTAGCCCCGAGTTTTGTAAGCAGATCCCTGCCCATCAACGGGGCCTGGCATTCTGGGATTACTAGAAAAGAGTGGTGGACTTTTCCATTTCCTAGGTCCATTGTCCTCTTAGTTGTCCAAGCTCATTATCTACTGTCATTAGCCCCTTGAACAAGCGACCATTTATTTGATAGGGGGCCCAGTGGGGTCTTAAAGGTTGAGTATACTGGTCCTGTTTTCACTTCAAAGTTCAATGGGGTTTCCTCCACTTAAAATGTTACCCTGAGCTTGCGGAGAAGATCCGAGTCCCGACTTCCCTAGTCCTGTTCTAGAGTCAGCACGGCGGTCTGGCATCTCTGCTTTTTTTGGGGGCACTCTTTGGCCCAGTGTCCTTTTTCTTTACAGTAGGCACATTGACCTGAGGCCAGGGACAGCCTTTGGCATGGGCCCATGTATCCCTTCCTATCTCCGTGCTTTTTAACTTCTGGCCTATTTACTGCTCTGACCAGAACCTTAGTCAGTGCTTTAGTCTGCCTTTTGCTCCTTTCATCCTCCTTTTGTTCCCTTTCTTTCTGTCTCCTCTGTTCCCATTCCTCCTCAGTTTCTTTCTTATAATATATTTTCTCAGCTTCTCTGACTAAATCTCTTAAGGTCATATCTTGTAATCCATCTAGACGTTGCAACTTTCTCTTAATATCTAGGGCAGCCTGCTGGATAAAGGCCATTGCAACAGATGTCTTTTCGTACTCTGTCTGAGAATCAAAAGGAGTATATTTTCTAAATGCTTCCATAATTCTCTCCAAAATCATAGAGGGAGACTCATTAGGCCTTTGGATAATCTCTCTTACCATGGCCAAATTAGTCGGCCTTCTGGCGGCCACTCAGAGACCCGCTATTAGAGGCCGGTGATAAGTGGACAGATGCTACCTAACTTCAATGGTGTTGGGGTCCCAGTTTGGTCGGTTCATCGGCCCATAGGGATGGAGAGGGAGCATCACAGGGGTTTCTGAGTTTTTTATTATCTGTCACTCTCGGGTTCCTTTAGATGGCCCAGCTTCCACCAGAGGTGGAGGGGCTGCTGCTGCTGCTGCTGCTGCGAAGTCCCCTGGAGGGCTTGGGACTGGCCCAATTGTCTCTAGTGGCGGAGAGGCTGTGTCAGCGGCAGGAGGATCATCTGGAACGTGTTCGGTGTTGGGGAGCCAGGGTAGAGGATAAGGAGGGGGAGGAGTGTCCAGTCTTGTGACTCAGGGAGAATGGAGGGAAGCGGGGGGAGCGGAAGGTTTGAATGATAGGATCCTGGGGAAGGGGTATATGGCTATTGATCTGGGTGGCCACGTGGTCCCGGCTGAAAGACAATATCTCTGATTTTCGGATTAGAGGGAAGCGGAAGGATCCTTCTGGGGGCCACCCGACTTTGAGAATGGGCCATTCTGAAGCACAGAGAGTCTGCCAGGTCCGGCATTTTACTGAAAAATAAAGATTCTGGGCCCTTGAGCGGACATCAGTCCAATGATCAACGGTCAGGGACAGAAGCGTGGAAGTGATTTGTCCCATAATGGGAGTTACTCAAAGAGAGACAGTGAAGACACAATTGCAACACAGACAAAGACAAACAGTAAACGTTTAACGTGTGTCCAAGACAAAGATTAGAACTGAGTAACTGGCAAAACCTGATGTGTTAGACAATAAAGACAGACAATAAACTCAACATGAGTTCAGGACAATGAACAAAATTGAGTAGCCGGCAAAACCTGATGGGCTGGCAAACCGAATTCTGAAGCAAAATATAACCGAGTTGAGGAAACTACTATTCCTTGATTTCCCTCGTCCCCTGGAGTGTCCCACAGGGACGTGGCCTGCAGTTCTGTGACACGTCTGTCAGCCACTATCAGAGAGAGCTAATGCTCTTCACCGACAGCCACTTTGCCAAGCCCTAACCTGAAACCTGAAACCAGAAAGAGGCGCCTTACTTACCCTGAGAGAAGTCCCTTGGGGTCTTTCATCCGCCACGCCAAATATCTCACCTGGGGCCTCCAGATGAAAAGGTGGGGTGAACATCGGAGGAAAAGACCATCAACAGGCTTTCTCATGCAACTCTAAAGGGTTTATTGGGGGTCCAGCATGCTGGAGCTCAGGACTCACTTCAGAGGAGCAAAGAACAAAGAGCCCCGAGAACAACTTGAGCACAGTTTATATACATTCTTTAGAGAGGGCAGGGACTTTACATACATCATAGCCTCCTTTAGCAAATCATCATATACCAAGAGAAAATCAAATAACAACTCTAAAACATGATTAGAACATTCATTGGCGGGAACAGGTCGGGCAGGGGGTGATTGATCAGCCCTAAGAAGGGGTATACATTTAAACTGATTGGTTGAAGCCCTGAGATGTATACGGGGTGAGCTGCACGGTTTCTGGGAAGGGGTTGTTAAGTACCTAGGTGGTCAGGGAAGATTTCAACACACACCTAATGTGCAGATCTGGAAATAGTCTTAACTGCCACCGGAATTTCAGGTGCTGAGTGCAGCTTGGAAACTTTAGGAAACCTGGTTCTTTACATTTCAATTTCAATTTCTTTTATTCTTTCAGAACCTTACAGAGAAAGGCGAGAGACTTCATCCACAATGACTGCTATTTTGGCCATTTTGGTTTTGGATGCACACATGGGATCTTTTTTTAGATCCATCTGGTGCTGATAATCTAAGCCACAGCCTCAAACAGGGCCAAGAGCCTGATTAAGTCATATTCATTTCCAAAGCAATTACTACTCTGAGGTCAGTTACAGAGCTCAGTCTCTGAGGAGAATCAAACCAGTGTTCTAGCGCAGATGAACCCAGTCATCTCTTCCAACAGCCACACAAGTGACCACAATTAGAACCAAACAATCCCACATGGTCCTCATCTTCTTCCATGTTGTCACTCATCATAACCTCTGCCTGGAGGTTTCCTTAAATGGCACAGCCCAAGAGAGTATCCAAAATAAGCTCCCTTGCCCTTCATTTGCCTAAACTCAGGGTGGCCTGGACACCCTTGAAGTGAACCAGGATTAATTACATAGTTCTGCCATTAATACTGCTCTTCTTCTACAATTTGAGGCCTACTGACTGTCAGGTATTGATTCCTTATTTGATTTGGAGTCATGATTAAACACAAGCACCTCTGCAGGGATTGGAAGAACTCATTTGACCCAAAAAATCCCTATACTCCCTTGATGGAGGTCAGGAATCTAATAGAGGAAGCAAGAGACTTCATCCACAATGACTAATCTTTTTGCCATTTTGGTTTTGGATGCACACATTGGATCTTTCTTTAGATTCATCAGGTGCTGAGAATCTAAGCCACTGCCTCACACAGGGCCAGGAGGCTGATTCAGACACATCCCTTTCCAAAGCAATTAAGCAAAGTTATTGATCTGGGTGGCCACGTGGCCACTGGTGAGGCCCATCATTTCCATTTGAAAACTGTTTTTTTCAGGCTTCACAAAGTGGTGGCCTGAGGCAAAGACCTTCCTGACATTCAGGGCAACAGAACAATATGTAAGCAAAAGGCCCAAAGCAGGGTTTCTCCACTGAGACTTTTCTGGTCACACTGATATCTGAGTTTTCTGAGATGCTTGCCATTCCCTTCAGCTATCCATTACATGGCCATGTCGCAGAATTTAGAAGTGGTACATATTTTGGAAACAAAACCATGAGCCTATTCTGGCGAATGGCCAGAATTCAGGAAGAAAACAGGAACTTAGGAAGATAGTAGGTGTTGCCCATCGATAAGACAAAAGGCAGTCCATTCCTATAATGGGTAGGATGAATGCTGGGAAGCTTTCTACTAGACAGGAAACATCCATTGATGCATTCTCTTTTCTAATGTCTACAACCACGGACACAGTGGGATACACAGACACAGAAACACTCGCCTTGTCAAAGGACTTTCTAAAAACAGTCCACTCCAAACCAAGCAAACCGCCTTTTCTACCTATTCTCAGAACATGAGACAAAACCACAAACTCACACCCACACTCAAAAAGGCACCTCCTTCCCCCAAGTAAGTCTGTGACTATCCAGAGTCTCCTCTGACTGATGGGCCATACTATGTTCCCCCAAGGTGGCCTGTTCTGTCTCAGATCTGGTCTTTTTGTCAAACTCTGTGAAGTTGTCAGGAGCCTGCGCTGACCACTACATGCTTTCTCAGGGAAGGCTCTCCTCGCATCTGACCATCCTCACATCAGTAGGTACCAAAAAAGACACACTCTGTCCTTGGTAAATCCAAACAAGTTAGCCCACTGGTACTGGGACTGGGACTGGCTGTGTGTTCCTGTCTTCCTGGAACCCAAGTTAAGAGAGTTCCATCACCAAAGAAGTGAGGTAGGTCAATTCCTTCAGGAACTGAATGAAGTCAGTTCCTTGGCAAACACTATTTTATTAAATTTTCAAAATAATTATGAAAACAGAAATCAAGGTAAGATTTGAAGTCCAGAAGGGCCCTTGATTGGGATACTTAGCATTGAATTAGGTTCTGCACAGATGTCCGAGATAAATCAATATACAATGGCATAGGACCTTGTACCTTGGATGATTGAAGGTAGAAGAGAACTTCCTGTCTAAAAGGGATAGTCGGTAGGATTAGGAAGATAGTCGGTAGGTTCAGGAAAAAGAGTGAGTATAGGATTTAGACCAAAAGTTCTTTAGCAATCAAGTTTGGGTAGAGAGTGAACAAAATATCAGCACATGTGAAGAGTCAGTCACAATGATGAATGGGGGAAAACATGCAAGAATGCAGATATCAATAGAGACATGAAATCAGGCAAAGTATAAAGTGAGCGATAGGATTAGACATTTTCAACATGGTTGATGTTGAATATATAATCTTTGGAAGAAACAAATATGTAGTCACCAATAGGATTGACATTTGAGAGCATTAGGCAACCTGGACATGGTTGTTTTTGTAATCCAAGCTCACGTTCTATTTCGCTTTGGTGAAAGGTTAATAAAATAGGCACTTGTCACTTCCTGTTTTTCTGTATGCTTAACAAAACACTGTTGAAATCTGGAGAACTGTTTGCTAATTTTGTTCCCAGAATGTGCTGTCCCCAACTGCCAAACTGAGGATTGTACTCCCTCACCCGCTTGTACCAAACCTCCCACTTGCTCTGACCCATCGATAAGTTTCCCTCCCTGCCCACTCCAAGAAAAGTATATAAGGTCTGATTAAGCTGTTCTCAGGGCTCTCTGCCGAGAAAAAAACCATTGTGCAGATACCACCCCCATCTAACAAGAGACAACTCAAGAGAGTTTCTTGGGACTGCTGGCTTTTGCAGGTATGGATACCTGGGTTTGTGTTCTTAGCTTCTCCTTTATACTCGCTGTTAAATGAGGATGCCCAATTCCAATGGACCCTTTGAGCACCAGCAAGCTTTTGATAACATCTAAGGACACTGACATTGAATTCCTCAACTTCACTGAGCCCAGCCTTCAATTACAGAAAGCCCTACACTACTTTAAAAATGTACATCAACTCACTCACCTTGGTTAAAAGAAACTGCAGGCATTCCTGAAGGATCAAGAACAGAGTTTTCAATTAACCAACTCACAGCGAAAGGAAATATCTGAACGGGTAACAAAAGCCTGTCGGATATGTCAATTGGTTAATGCTTACCATTCCAAGCTTCCTGCAGGAAAGTACCTATGAGGAACCAGACCAGGACAATTCTGAGAAGTGGACTTTACTGAAATTAAGCCAGCATGGTATGGACTTAAATATCTCTTAGTCTTTGTAGATACATTTTCAGGATGGATTTAAGCCTTTCCCACAAAATAAAAATTAACGGCGCAAATGATGGTCAAGAATATCCTGAAAGATATTTTTCAAGATACGGCCGGCCTAAAGTAATAGGTTCTGATAATGGACCGGCGTTCATGGCCCAGGTAAGTCAGGGGTTAGCCAGGACCCTAGAAATTAATTGGAAGTTACATTGTGCTTGTAGACCCCAGAGCACAGTACAGGTAAAAAATAAATAGAACCATTAAAGAGACCTTAAAGAAATTAAGCTTAGAGACCAGCATAAAAGATTGGACTATGCTCCAGCCTTATGCACTGTTTCATGCAAGAAATTCTCCCTCTGTTTCTTTGTGTAACCTCACCCCCTATGAAATTCTCAATGGTGTCCCTCCTCCAGTAAGGGACCTAACCCCAACTCTAAGACCGAACGATCCCTTCCACACCCCCTTGCTTGATAGACTAAAAGTTCCCGAAAGAACTCAGCGATACCTGTTGAAACACCTGGCCACTGCCTACCAACCTGCAGATGAGGGGACTCCACATCAATATCAAGAGACTTCATTTACATAAGATGACATCAGGTGTCATCCCTGGAACCCCGCTGGAAAGAACCATACCAGGTGCTACTTATAACACCTACAACGGTAAAAGTAGACGGAATCACTTCCTGGATCCATGCCTCAAGTCTCAAGCCTGTGCCCTGTCCAGACTCTGGCTGGAAACTGGAAAAGACTGGTAACCCTTTCAAATTTTGTATTCGCCATATGGATATGGCTATAGACTCTCCCCTTGGCCACCAGTAGTCCTAACCCTCATCAGCCTGTTCAGCAGCGATTGCTGATCACAAATTCTACTAGACAAAAAGTATGGTCTATCTTGCATACAGCCCACTTAGGTACCTGGTGGCCTTCTCTCCATCCAGACATTTGTCAGCTGGCTATAGGTCTTTCCTATTGAGATATTCCTGATGAAGAGGATCCCACTAAAATTCCATTAAATACCTTCTGTACCATAGATAATGGAAACAAATATTATGGATATAGGGACACGCTAGCCAGATGCAGGTTGGCTAGCCTAGATTACTATGTTTGCCAGGCAGAGTATCAAAGCCACAAACAGCCATAGCTGTGTGGGGGAAAAGCTGACTTCTTCTGTAAGTCATGGGGATGTGAGCATACAGGGGGTGCCTGGTGGAAAACAACTGCTCATCAAATTAAGTACACAGCATTGACCATATTAACAAATAGAGAAAGAAAACTGATGGCCCACAGAGGGGCCTCTAGGTCCTCAAATTCTGTGTGACCTTTTTAACTTCTGCAAGTGCTCAAAAGAGTGAAAGGAGATTCCCCTATGTGGAAGCCTTTTCCCTCCTTTGCTCACATCCTGAACTATTCTTCTCCAATAGATTCTTACCATCAGCCTTCTGCTACAGACTTTCTGCTGTCACTCCCACCTCAGCAACCTGATTTCTCCCCTCCAATTACTAGATCCAAAACCCAAACCTCCGCCGGTTCTCAGACCATTGCCCCCTTGCTGAGGTAGCAGGCACTGAGGCACCCCTCCACCCACTCCCTCCTCTCTTCTCCTGTCAGTGCCTGCACCCCGTCCAACCAGGTCCTCTTACCAGCTAACCCAAAGCTCAAACCAGCTGAGGAGAACCCTCAGACCCCTATCCAAGATGTAATGAAAATGGCCTTTAAAGTTGCTTTGTCATCACTGAAAACAGTTTACTAAGAATTGAAAAGCCCTCACAGGCTTTTTGGGATACTCACTTCGGTCTTCCCCTTGGCACTATCTGTTCTACTGCTCAAGTTGTTGTTGCTAGGAAAATCACAAACCCCTTTCCTATTATTGTTTTATATCTCTCCTTCCTCATACTCAGATCCACCAACCGGGTCTTACCCCCCGCCTTTCCCATCTTCCCCCTCTGTACCAGGCCCACAGAAAAGTCTGAACTGAATTCTCCAGAAGTTTTCACCATGGCTAACTTTAGGACTTTCAGCAAAAGAGACCCTATAAAAGAGTTCAATGTAGATAAACTTCCTGTTTTCGTGTTGCCTGTTCTACTTGGGCACTGGCTTGAAAAATCAACACTCCTAAGCTAGACACCCCCATACTGGTTTTTAACAAAATATGTGAACAAGGCCCCTGTCCTTGAGCTGGGGCTTCAAAGAGATGGCTACATTTCTAAGATAAAGAAGTTACCAACTGGGCTCCATGGTAACAGCTGGCAGGTAGAAAAAAAAAGAGAGAAGAAAAAAGCTTAGGTGTCCTTAAAAATGTTACTTGCCCAGAACAGAGGGGGAAAAAAAAAAACAAATCTTCTTTTTGTGAAATTCTGCAGACTGTGAACTTCTGAGCCCCTTCCCTTACATGTTGGGTACAAAATTATGAAACTAACTAAACTTGAGGTTCAGGGGATTCATTGATTACAACAGAAGCAATGCCTTCTAAATCAGGTTGCAACTAAATATAACTGTTTCCCTGTCTTCCATTCTATCTTAGGTACCTTGCCTTTTCCATACCTAAAAAGTATAATTCTATATACTTAATCATTGTTTATGTTTTCATAAAATGGCCAACAGATATGATTAATAATGTAATGATGCAGATGTTTCCCAGAGTGCTCTATCATGACACAGTATCATTTAAAGTTCAAATAGTGGGGCATACAACCCGGTTCTGCCAGGAACCTGTTTTCCTCACTTTAGCCATCCTTTTGGGAATAGGAATTGCTGCAGGGGTGGGCACAGGAACCACTGCTCTAGTTCATGGGACACAAGAAATGACCCAATTAGAAGCAGCAGTATACAAAATCTTAAAGATAGTAAAAACCTCCATCACAGCTTTACAGGAATCTTGAACCTCTCTCTCTAAAGTTGTTTAACAGAACAGGCGAGGGTTGGAACTCCTTTTCATGAGAAAAGGGGGCATTTATGCTACATTGAGGGAACAATGTTGTTTTTATGCCGACCATACTGGTTGTAAAAGAATATATGAGTAAATTAAGAAGACGCCTTGAAGAGCGTCAACGAAAGAGAGAGGCCCAAAAAGGGTGGTTTGAGTCTTCGTTAACATAGTCCCCCGGGTTAACTACGCTTTTATCAGCCCTGGCTGGTCCATTAATAATCCTCATTAATTGCTAACTGTAGGAACTTGCTTGCTCCACCATGTAGTTTCATTTCTTCAAGCTCAAATTGGACAAGTTAAACTTTTGGTAATCAGACAAAAATATACGCCACTAGCAGGCATAAAATATGACACCGTCCAATGATCACATTTATGATTAAAAGTAACGAGAAGAAGTGGGGAATGAAAGGTTAATAAAAAAGGTATTTGTCACTTCCTGTTTTTCTGTATGCTTAACAAAACACTGTTGAAATCTTGAGAGCTATTTGCTAATCTTATTCCCAGAATGTGCAGTCCCCAACTGCTAAACTACAGATTGTTCTCCCTCACCCGGTTGCACGCAAACCGGCCACTCGCCCTGAACCATCAATAAACTTCCCTCCCTGACCTCTCCAAGGAAAGTAAATAAGCTCTGCTTAAGCTGTTCTCAGGGCTCTCTTCTCTATACAACTGAGCTCTGAGCCCCAGCATGCTGGACCCCCAATAAACCCTTTGCTGTTGCATGAGACAATCTTTTGGTGGTCTCTTCCTCCAACGCTCAAATGACCTTTACATTGGTACAATCATAAGTGTGATATTTGCTTTTTGTGTCCAGAATATTACTGTGATAAAATGTATATGTATATCATGTGACATGAGTATTTCTTCCACCATTTCTGGGAGCAATATTTTGAACATATATAAATTAGTATTGGGGGCACAAATAGGTGTACCCTGTGTCTATGAATATAGAGATATTGTATGAATAGACCATTCAGTGAATAAATAATATAACTAGTTCCAACTTTAAATAGTGGATTGAATTGATATCTGAAAAAATATAGGATATCTAATATTGATATATACATTCATACATTCATTACAAAAAGTTATACATAATTTAGTTTAAAAAGGAAGCTCACACATATGTTGAATTTTCATTTCCAACAGCATTTAGGAGGAGTGATCTCTTCTCACAATTTGTGTCTGAAAATTCAGCCACCTCCCAAGAATGTACGTGTGGGACCAGGTAGGATTCTATATGTGCATATAAAAATACATGTGCTGAATAGGCTACATAGAAAGGGAGACAGGAATTCACATATTTGTTAACTTTAAATTCACATGGAGAACTATTTCAACAAAAAATTGACTTGATTTATAACTCCTACCCTATATAATGCAAAAGGCCCGTCCAACTATACAACATGCCTCCTCTGAACTGCTAGTATTTCTATACTTTTTTGGGTAATTTTTCTCCATCTTATTAGGATTAGTAGTCAGAGTCTAATAGGGTAGGTTTTAGTGTCAGGGATTCAGTATTTTAAACTGTGGCCACTGGGGGCCTAGTGTCTCCCTGTGTAGACTGTGAAACCATTTGGTCATCCTCCACTTTTCCTGGTGTTCCTTGCTCCTGCACTGAGAATTTGATATTTCCTTCACAAAATACAAAGAGTTCAACTGGGACACAGTGCTGGAGGGAGTTCTGTCACTTGTGGTGTGTCAGGGTATGCATGAGCATGCACCAAACTGGCCTATATACCGCATAGCTTGCCCCCTTGACCATAGCAACCTGATTCTGTATATTACCCTGAAACCTCTCCAAATAACAAGATGCCTTTACTTATAATGGTCTCCTGCCTGCACTATGTCCATCTCAAGACATTTGAAATCCAATGGCAGATCCACATGGCCATACCACAGATGTTTTATCACACACCTGCCCACCACTGCTCTAGGCCCGCTACTCAGCGGGCTCCATCTTACTGGCATCTCTGTTCTACACCATTTTCATGAAACCCAATGAATCAAGGCACTGTCTGGTACACTCATGATCAGCAATAGGACATCCAAAAGATCTGCAAGCCACCTGGTCATGTGAATTTCAAAAATTTAATGGTATTTTTCTAGCCATTTTTCAATAATGAAGTTGGATGCACTGTGGGTTTCTATTCATTCAGGAACCACTAAATGGTGAGGAAGCTCATTTCAATAAAAACTCTGCAGAACTCTCATAGGCAAGGCTTCCCAAAGAGAGTCCAAAAGGTCAAATAAAACCCGGCCCATTGAGGTCTACAATTGAGGTCCATGAGTGTTTTGATATTAACTTAGCCACCCTGGGACTATATCTCAGTATCCAAAGGCGACACTCATGCGTGGCCTCCTAAAATCCCAACACAATTCATGGCAATACTTCTCTGAGGTCAGTTCCAGAACTCACTGTCTAAGGGGAATCACACCAGAGTTCAAGCCCAGGTGGACCCAGTCATCTCTTCCAACCACAACACAAATGACTACAATTAAAACCAAAACACTCCCACATGGCCCTCATCTTATTCCATATAGACACTTATCAAAACCTCTGGCTGGAGGTTTCCATAAGGGACACATCCAAAAAAAGTATCCAAAATAAACTCCTTGGCCCCTCATTTGCCTAAAATCAGGGTGGCCTAAACACCCTTCCTGTGAACCAGGAGTTATTAAATGAGCCTGCTTTTTATACTGCTCTGTTTCTCCAATTTGAGGACTACTGACTGTCAGGTATAGACTTTTTATGTGATTTGGATTCATGAGAAAACCCAAGCACATCTGCAGGGCTTTGAAGAACTCATTTGACCCTAAAGAATCCTTATTCTCACTTGGAAGAGGTCAGGAACCTAACAGAGGAAGGAAAGAGTCTTTATCCACAATGACTGATCTTTTTTGCCATTTTGGTTTTGTATGCACACATGGGATTTTTCTTTAGATCCATCAGGCGCTGAGAATCTAAGTCACAGCCACACACAAGGCCAAGAGGCTAATTCAGACACACCCCTTTCCAAAGCATTAAGCAAAGAGCCACAGGTGATGCACATTAATGTCCATTTGAAAACTGTTTCTTCAGGTTTCACAAAGGGGTGCCCTGAGGCAAAGAGCTTTCTGACATTCAGTGCTACAGAACAATAGGGAAGCAAAAGGCCCAAAGCAGGGTTTCTCCACTGAGACTTTCCTGGTCACACTGATATCTGAGTTTTCTGAGATGCTCCCCATTCTCTTCAGCTCACCAGTACATGGACATGTCACAGAGCTTGGAGGTGGTACATATCTTGGACACAAAGCCATGAGCCTATTCTGGAGAGTGGCCAGAATTCAGGAAGAAATCAGGAACTTAGGAAGATTGTAGGTGTTGCCCATCCACAAGTCAAGCCGCAGTCCATTCATAAATTGGGAAAGATTAATCCTGAGAAGCTTTCCACTAGACAGGACACATCCATTAATGCATTCTCTTTTCTAATGTCTACAACCACGGACACAGTGGTATACACAGACATAGAAACACTCGCCATGTCAAACGACTTACTAGAAACTCTCCACTGAATACCAAACAAACTGCCTTCCCTACCTATTCTCAGAACATGAGACAAAACCACAAACTTTCACCCACATCCACAAAGGCACATCCTTCCCCCAAGTAGGTCTGTGACAATCCGGAGTGTCCTCTGACTTGTTGGCCATTCTATGTACCCATGAAATGGCCTGTCCTGTCTCAGATCTGATCTCTTTGTTCAAATCTGTGAAGTTGTCAGGAGCCAGTGGTGAGTCACTAACTGCTTTCTCAGGAACGTCCCCTCTTGAGAGCTCTCCTGGCATTTGGCCATCCTCACATCAGTAGGTACCAAGAGAGACTGACTCTGTCATTGGTAAATCCAAACATGTGAGTCCACTGGAACTGAGACTGAGACTGGTTCTGTGTGCCTGGCTTCCTGGATCCCAAATTCAGAGAGTTCCATCACCAAGGAAGTGAGGTAGGTCACTTCCTTCAAGAATTGAATGAAGTCACTACCTTGGCAACCACTTTGTCCTAACAGTTGCTTCCAAGGGTCCCATGAGATAGAGGATGCCCCTACTTTCTGTGACACTTTCATAAGTTAGAATGGAATATCAACCATAGGAAACCAGGAACAGCTCTCCCCAGAGTCCAGGTTTGGTCCATATTCTCTACATTAAGAAGAGAGAGGTTTATTCAGACACATTCCTTCATCCTGACCAGGTTGTCTGCAATGGAAGATGACTTTTGCTCTCTCAGGTCCTAAAAAGCTGCCTACAAGTTCTCCAGGGATCATTTCTGCTTGGACCATTGAGGTTCTCAGCAGGTTAAAGATGCTCTACATTCCTGTATTGTAAAACCAACTCTGTCCCTGGTCTTCTGTAAACGTAGATTGAGGGAACAGTGTATGGTTAGGGTTAATAACAGGTTCAATTTGGGTGAGGAGTCATTCTGCTGGATTAATAATGGCATTGGGAACCTACAATATTTACAAAAATATATAGGTAAAATATAAGTATGAAAACAGAAATCTATTTAGATTTGAAGCCCAGAAGGGCATTAGGCCCTTCATTTGGGATACTTAGCTTTGAATTATGTTCTGCACAGATGTCTCAGATTAATCGATATACAATGTTATAGGACCTTGTACCTTGGATGATTGAATGTCGAAGAGAAGATCCAGGCAAAAAGGAATAGTCGGTAGTATTAGAAAGACAGTTGGTAAGTTTAGAAAGAAGAGTGAGTATAAGATTTGGACCAAAATTTCTTTAGCAATAGGTTTTCGGGTAGACAGTGAATGTAAATGTCAGCACGTGTGAAGAGTCAGTCACAATTATGAACAGGGGAAAATATGTTAGAAAGCTAATATCGATAGAGACATTAGGAAATCAGGCAAAGTGTAAAGTGAGAGATAGGATAAGACATTTTCAATAGCATTGAGTTTGAATATATAATCTTAGAAAGAAACAAATATGTAGTCCCCAACAAGATTGACAAGTGGGAGCATTAGGCAACCTGCACATGGATGTTTTTAGTAAGCCATGTTCATTTTCCATTTAGGCTTTGGTACAATCATAAGTGTGATATTTGCATTTTCTGACCAGAATATTACTGTGATAAAATGTATATGTAGATCAGCTTACATGAGTATTTCTTCCACCATTTCTTGGAGCAATATTTGGAATATGTATAAATTAGTATTGTGGGCAAAAATAGATGTACCCTGTGTCTATAAATATAGAGATAATGCATGAATAGGCCATACTGTGAATAAATAATGCGACTTCTTCCAACTTTAAGTAATGTATTGAGTTGATATCTGAAAATATTCAGGAAATCTTATATTGATATACATACATTCATTCCAACCAGTCATACATCTAATGTTAATACTAGGGTTATGGTTTATCCTGAAGGGTGTGTGAGTTTTGCTTTAATCTTACAATGGAACTAAAAAATATTATTTTTGGAAAGAAGTCTCATGAAAAGACCAGTCAAGAAACATGGAAGAATACATGTGTTCTGAAGCAGGAAGTGATTGACAGTGAAACAAATGCGTACAAATTTGTGAACTTGTGGATGATATATATATATTCTATGATGTGCATAAACTGAAGAAATAGTAATGTACCAGTGTTGAAAAAAATGAACGTCAAAATACACATCATGTCCCATAGGAGTCTACTTGCATTGATGTTAAACTGGGTCAGTTACTCTAGAAATATTAGGATTCGTATGTACCTTTCACTGAAGTTAGTTTTCAGTACTTGGAAACAAATATATATTTCAGGTGTATAAATATTTCTGAGAATAATCTTGTGAAAAATTGATTATAAATCTAAATACATGAACATGGATGAATTTATGGAGTGTATATAAGACACATATATTTCATATTTCGAAAAATCTGGAGAGTGTATATATATGTATATATATATATATATATATATATATATATATATATATATACACAAAACACACACACAGACATTAAAAAGTAGCAATACATATGCTAATCGATATTCATCATGAAATATATATCATTCAAATATGCAAAAATATTTATTTTACTGAACATGCATTTATGTATAATGTTTTCAACTAGGAAGCTCACCCATAAGTTGAATTTTCAGTTTCAACAGTGGTTAGTAGGAGTGATCTCTTCTCACAAGTTGTATCTGCCAAGTCAGACAACACACAAAAATTAACCTGTGATACCAGGTAGGATTCTATATGTGCATATAAATACACATGTGCTGAGTAGTCTATAGAAAAAGGGAGACAGTAATTCACATATTTGATAATTTTAAAAACACATGGAGAACTATTTTAAGCAAAAATTGACTAGATTTATAACACCAACCCTTTATCATGCAAAAGGCAAGTCCAAATATCCACCATGCCTCCACTGAACTGCTTGTATTTCCATTCTGTTTCGGTTATTTTTCTCCATCATATTAGGATTAGTAGTCAGAGTCTAGTAGGGTAGGAGGAGTGATCTCTTCTCACAATTTGAATCTGCCAAGTCAGACAACACACAAAAATTAACCTGTGATACCAGGTAGGATTTTATATGTGCATGAAAAAATACATGTGCTAAATAGTATATACAGAAAGGGAGACAGGAATTCACATATTTGTTAATTTAAAAACACATGAAAAATTGTTTTAAACAAAAATTTACTAGATTTATAACACCTACCCTTTATCATGCAAAAGGCAAGTCCAAATATATACCATGCGTCCACTAAAATGCTTGTATTTCTATTCTGTTTGGGTTTTTTTTCTCCATCATATTAGGATTAGTAGTGAGAGTCTAGTAGGGTACAGGTTAGTGTCATGATTTCGGTATTTTGATTGGAAAATAGGAAAATGAATTCAATGTGTATGCAAATATGTGCCACAGAATAATATTCCAACTCTCATCCAGAACAATGCCATGACATTACCTTCGCCCCAATAAGACACAGTTATAGGAGGAGAGTTAGAAAATCTATGAATACATATCTGGAATGGAAGATGCTCAGGAGTTCACAACCTTGGAGTTGGTAGAGGAGTTTCCAAAGTAAGGATCAGGGTAAACACTCCACAAACATGGAGCTCTTCTTGTCTAAAGACTTCTTGAGAGACTGCCTCTGAGATTTGGCCCTTGAAATATATGTTCTTCTCTCTTTGTAGTGAGACCATCAAAGCTGGGTCTGCATCTATGTGACCTGGAGGCCATGGTTTCTTATTTTATAATGAACATGAGGGACCAGTTGCTGAATTCTCTCTTTGTAGGTAAACTGTGACCACTGGGGGCTAAGTGTCTCCCCGTGTGGACTGTGAAGCCATTTGGTCATCCTCCACTTTCTGTGGTGTTTCTTGCTGCTTCACTGGGAGTATGGTATTTACTTCACAAAATACAATGAGTTCAACTGGGACAAAGTGCTAGAGGGAGTTCTGTCAGGTGTGGTGGGTCAGGGTCTGCAGGAAAATGCACCAAAATGTCTTCTATTTCACGTAGCTTGTGCCCTTGACCATAGCAACCTTATTCTTAAAATTTCCCTTAAACCTCTCGATATAACAAGATGCCTTTACATATAAGGGTCTGTTGGCTACACTATGTCAGCCACAAGCCATTTGGAAGTCAATGGAAGATCAACATGACCCCACCACAGATGTTTTATGACACACCTGCACACCACTGCTCTAGGCCAACTACTCAGCAGACTCCAACTTACTGGCATCTCTTTTCTACACCATTTTCATGAAACCCAGTCAATCAAGGCACTGTCTGGTACACTCATGATCAGCAACAGGACATCCAAATATTCTCCAGTGCCACCTGGTCATTGGAATTTCAAATATACCGTGGTATTTATCTAGAATTAGGAAGTTAGACGATAGGATTAAAAAGAAGAGTGAATAAAGGATTTGGACAAAATGTTCTGCGTTCCCAATTTGAGGCCTACTGTCATGCGTGGTCGAATCTCATGCTTCTCCTCCTAAAATCCCAACACAATTCATGGCAATACATCTCTAAGGTCATTTCCAAAACTCCATTTCTAAGGGGAATCACACCAGAGTTCAAGCCCAGGTGGACCCAGTCATCTCTTTCAACCACCGCACAAATGACCACATTTAAAACCAAAACACTCCCACATGGCCCTCATCTTCTTCCATATAGACACTCATCATAACCTCTGGCTGGAGGTTTCCATGAGGGGCGCAGCGCAAGCTCCCTTGCACCTCATTTGCCTAAAGTCAGGGTGGCCTGGACACCCTTCCTGTGAACCAGGAGTGATCAAATAGGCCTTCAATTAATACTGCTCTGCTTCTCCAATTTGAGGCCTACTGACTGTAGGGTTTAGATTCTTTATGTGAATTGGAGTCATGAGACAACCCAAGCACCTCTGGGCTGCCCTCTGCAGGGCTTTGAAGAACACATTTGAGTGAGTCTAGGAGTTGGACCAAATGTTCTTTAGCAATACGGTTTTGGTGAGAGAGTGAATGTAAATGTCAGCACATTTGAAGGGACATTCCCAATGATGAACTGGAGAAAAGGTGTTTGAAAGCAGATATCAATGGAGACATTAGAAAATTAGGCAAAGTACAACGTGAGTTGTAGGATAAGACATTTTTAACAGGGTTATGGTTCAATATATAATCTTAGGAAGAAACAGATATGTCGTCACCAATAGGAATGATATTTGAGAGCATTAGGGAACCAGGACATGGATGTTGTTAGTAATACATGCTCAAATTCAATTTAGGCTTTGGTACAATCATAAGTGTGACCCTTGCCTTTTGTGTCAGGAATATTACTGTGATGAAATATATATGTATATCAGGTGACTATAGTATTTCTTCCACCATTTCTGAAAGCAATATTTTAAAGACTTATAAATTAGTATTGGGGATACATTTAGGTGTACCCTGTATGTATGAATATAGAGATGATGCCTTAATAGACCATACTGTGAATAAATAATATAACTGGTTCCACTTTTAATAATAGATTGAATTGATATATGAAAATATATAAGAAATTTTATGTTCATATACAATCATTCATTCCAACAAGTTATACATCAAATGGTAATAATAGGGTTACGGTGTATCATGATGGGTGTGTGAGTTTGCTTCAAAAGTGATTATGGAAATCGAAAATAATGTGTTTGGAAAGATGTCTCATGAAAAAAACTATCAAGAAACCTGGAGGAATACATGTGTTCTGAAGCAGGAAGTGATTGAAAGTGAAACAAATGCCTATAAATTTGATAACTTGTGCAAGAAATATATATCCTATGATGTGCATAAAATGAAGAAAAAGTAATGTACCAGTGTTGAATAAAAATGAACGTCAAAATAGACATCATGGAACATAGGAATGTACTTGCATTGATGTTAAGCTGGGTAAGTTACTGTAGAAATATTAGAATTTGTGTGCAACATTCACTGAATTTAGTTTTCAGTACTAGGAAACAAATATGTATTTCAGGTGGATGAATATTTCTGAGAATAATCTTGTGAAAAGTTGATTAGAAATCCACATAGATGAACATGAATGAATTTAGGCAGTGCATAATAAGACGCATATATTTCACGTTTTGAAAAATCTAGAGCGTATATATATATATATATATATATATATATATATATATATATACACACACACACACAAAACCCACACAGAGACATTAAAAAGTAGCAATATATATGACAGTCAAAATTCATCATGATATATATATCGTCCAAAGATCCAAAAAATATTTATATTACTGAACATGGATTTATGTATAATGCTGTTTAACTAGGAAGCTCCCCCATAGGTTGAATTTTCAGTTCCAACAGCGATTAGGAGGAGTGATCTTTTCTCACAATTTGTATCTGCCAAGCTGGCCACCTCACAAGTGTATACGTGTGATACCAGGTAGGATTCTATATGTGCATGTACAAAAGCATGTGCTGAATAGGCTACAGATAAACGGAGACAGGGATTCACCTATTTGTTAACTTTAAAAACACACTGAGAACTACTTCAATTAAAAATTGACTAGATTTATAACTCCTACCCTATATATTGCAAAAGGCAAGCCCAACTATACACCACCCCTCCTCTGAACTTCTTTTATTTCTATTCTGTTTGAGTTATTTTTCTCAATCATATTAGGATAAGCAGTCAGAGTCTAGTAGGGTATGGTTTAGTGTCAGGGATTCAGTATGTCGAATGGAAAATTGGAAAATTAATCCAAAGTGTATGCAAATATGTGGTACACAAAAATCTTCTTACTCTCATCCAGAACAATGCATTGTCATTACCTCCACCCCAAGTAATACATAATGAGAAGAGAAGAGGTAGAAAATCTGTGAATACATATCTGGAATGGAATATGCTCAGGAGTTCACAACTTTGGAGGTGTTAGAGGAGTTACCCAAAGTAAGGGACAGGGTAAACTTTCCAAAAACATGGAGCTCTGGTGCCCTAAAGACTTCTTGAGAAACTGCCTATGAGGTTGGGCACTTGAAATATATGTTTTTGTAAGGAGCTTTTGCTTTCTCTCTAGTGAGCCCATCAAAGCTGGGTCTGCATCTATGTGACCTGGAGAATATGGTTTCTTATTTTCCAATGAACATGAGGCAGCAGTGCTGATTTCTCTCTTTGTAGGTCAATTATGGCCAATGTGGGCTAAGTGTCTCCCCATGTGGACTGTGAAGCCATTTGGTCATCCTCCAATTTTCAAGGTGTTTCTTGTTGCTGCACTGGGAGTTTGGTATTTGCTTCATGATATACAAGGAGTTCAACTGGGACACAGTGCTGGAGGGAGTTTTGTCATGTGCGGTGGGTCAGGGTTCTCAGGAGAATGCACCATCCAGGCTTCTATCCCCCATAGCTTGCCCTCTTGTCAATAGCAACCTGGTTCTGAACATTGCCCTGAAACCTCTCCATATAAAAATATGCTTTTACATAGAACATTCTGCTGGTTGCACCATGTCAGTCACAAGCCATTTGGAAGCCAATGGCAGATTCACATTGGCCCACACAGATGTTTTATCATACACCTTCCCACCTCTGCTCTAGGCCCTCGACTCAGCAGAGTTCAACTTACTGGTATCGCTGTTCTACATCATTTTTATGAATCCCTGTGAATCAAGGCACTGCCTGATACACTCATGATCAGACGTAGGACATCCACAGGTTCCCCAGTGCGACCTGGTCATGGGAAATTCAAAAATTTCATGGTATTTATCTGGGCATTTTTCAAGATTGAAGTTGGAAGCACTGTCGGTTTCAATTCATTCTGGAACCATTAAATGGTGAGGAAGCTCAATTCAATGAAATCTTTGGAGAACACTAACAGGCAAGGCTTTCCAAAGAGTGGCAAAAAGGTCACTTGAAGCCAGGCTTATCGAGTTCTACACTGTGAGGTCCATGTTTGTTTTGATTCTCAACTATGGCTGCCATGTTTTTAAGAATATAATCATGTATTATCCTGGCTGAGATTGCCAGTGCTCTGTGGAAAGGCACCTTGGGCCTATATCTCAGTTTCCAAGGGCGACTCTCATGCGTGGCCTCCTAAAATCCCAACACAATTCATGGCAATACTTCTCTGAGGTGAGTTTCAGAACTCAGTCTCTATGGGGAATCACACCAGAGTTCAAGCCAAGGTGGACCAAGTCATCTCTTCCAACCGCCACACAAATGAACACAATTGAAACCAAAACACTCCCACATGGCCCTCATTTTCTTCCATATAGACACTCATCATAACTCTTGCTAGAGGTTTCCATGAGGGGCACAGTCCAAGACAGTGTCCAAAATAAGCTCTTTTGCCCCTCATTTGCCTAATGTTCGAGTGTCCTGACACCCTTCCTGTGAACCAGGAGTGATCCAATAGGCCTGCATTTGATACTGCTCCGCTTCTCCAATTTGAGGCCTACTGATTGTGGGGTTTAGATTCTTTATGTGTATTTGAGTCATGAGAAAAAGCAAGCCGCAATGGGCTAGCCTCTGCAGAGCTTTGAAGAACTCATTTGATCCAATGGATCCCTATTCTCACTTGATGGAGATCAGGAACCTTACAGAGAAAGGCGAGAGACTTCATCCACAATGACTGCTCTTTTGGCCATTTTGGTTTTGGATGCACACATGGGATCTTTCTTTACATCCATCAGGTGCTGACAATCTAAGTCACAGACTCACACAGGGCCAAGAGCCTGATTCAGACACATCCCATACCAAAGCAATTAAGCAAAGAGCCACAGGTGATGCCCATTCATTTCCATTTGAAAACTGTTTTCTTCAGGCTTCACAAAGGGTTGGCATGAGGCAAAGACCTTCCTGACTTTCAGGGCAAAAGAAGATTTTATAAGCAAAAGGCCCAAAGCAGGGTTTCTCCACTGAGAGGTTAGTAGTCACACTGATATCTACGTTTTCTGAGATGCTCACCATTCCCTTCAGCTATTCAGTACATAACCATGTGACAGAGCTTGGAGGTGGTACATATCTTGGACACAAAACCATGAGCCTATTCTGGAGAGTGGCCAGAATTCCAGAAGAAAACAGGAACTTAGGAAGATAGCAGATGTTGGCCATTGATAAGGCAAGCCCTGGTCCATTCATTAATTCATCAGGATAAATGCTGGGAAGCATTCTAGTAGACAGGACACATCCATTGATGCATTCTTTTTTCTAATGTCTACAACCACGGACACAGTGAGGTACACAGATATAGAATCACATGCCTTGTGAAACGACATAGTAGAAATAGTTCACTGCAAACCAAACAAACTGCCACTGCTACCTATTCTCAGAACATGAGACAAAACCACAAACCCACACCCACACCCACAATGGCATCTCCTTTCCCCAAGTAGGTCTGTGACTATCCGGATTGTCCTCTGACTGCTGGGCCATACTATGTTCCACCCAAATGGCCTGTCCTTTCTCAGATCTGGTCTCCTTGGCCAACTTTGTGAAGTAGTCAGAAGCCAGCAGTGAGCCACTACCTGCTTTCTCATGAAAGGCCCCTCTCAGAGCTTTCCTGGCATTTGACCATCCTCACATCAGTAGGTACCCAGAAAGAGTGACTCTGTCCTTGGTAAAACTAAACAAGTGATCCCACTGTGACTGGGACTGGGACAGGTTCTGGATGCCTGGCTTCTTGGATCCCAAGATAAGAGAGTTACATCACCAAGGAAGTGAGGTGAGGTCACTTCCTTGAGGAAGTGAATGAGGTCACTACCTTAGCAACCACTTTGTCCTAATAGTTGCTTCCATACTTCCTCTGACACTTTCACAAGTTAGATCGGTATATCAACCATAGGAACCCAGGAACAGCTCTCCACACAGGCCTTGTTTGGTCCATCTTGTCTACATTAAGAAGAGAGAGCCTGAATGAGACACAGTTCTTCATCCTGACCAGGTAGTTTGCCATGGAAGATGACTTTTACTCTCCCAGGTCCTTCATAGCTGCCTACATGTTCTCCAGGGATCATTTCTGCATGGACCTTTGAGGTTTTCAGCAGGTGGAAGATCCACTACATTTCTGTATTGTAAGACCAACTCTGTCCCTGCTGTTCTGCAATGTTAGATTGAGGGAACAGTGTATGGTTAGGGTTAATAACATGTTTGATTTGGGGTAGGAATCATTCTGCTGGATGAATAATGGTATTGGGAACCTGCGATATGTATGAGAATATATAGGTGAAATATATGTATGAAAACAGAAATCTATGTAAGATTTGAAGCCCAGAAGAGCATTGGGCCCTTGATTGGGATACTTAGCTTTGAATTAGGTTCTGCACAGTTGTGTCAGATTAATCAATATACAATGGCATTGGACCTTGTACCTTGGATGATTGAATGTCGAAGGGAACATCCAGTCAAAAAGGGTTAGTCGGTAGTGAAAGGTTAATAAAATAGGTACTTGTCACTTCCTGGGAAGAATGTTGTGTTTATTCCGAGCATAATGGAGTTGTAAAAAAATTATGATTAAATTAAAAAGACACCCTGAAGAGCATCAATGAGAGAGTGAGAGGACAAAAAAGGGTGGTTTGAGTCTTGGTTCACATAGTCCCCCTGTTTGACTACTTTTTAACAACCCTGGCCTGTCCAAAATAATCTCCATAATATTGCTAACTATAAAACCCTCTTTGCTCAACCGTGTAATTTCTTTTCTCCAAGCTCAAATTGGACAAGTTAAACTTATGGTAATACTCCACTAGAAAACATTGAATGTGACACTCCCCAATGATCACTTTTATGATTAAAAGTAGATAGAAGAAGAATTGAGGAATGAAAGGTTAATAAAATAGGTACTTGTCACTTTTTTTCTGTATGCTTAACAAAACACTCTTGAAATCTTGAGAACTGTTTGCTAATCTTGTTTCCAGAATGTCCTGTCCCCAACTGCTAAACTGCAGAATGTACTCCTTCACCCGGTTGAACGCAAACCGCCCACTCGCCCTTACCCATCAAAAAACTTCGCTCCCTGCCCTCCCCAAGGAAAGTATATAAGCTCTGCTTAAGCTCTTCTCAGGGCACTCTGCTCTATTCAAGTTAGCTCTGATCCCCCACATGCTGGACCCCCAATAAACCCTTTGCTGTTGCATGAGATAGCCATTTTTCAAGGATGAAGTTGGAGGCACTGTGGGTTTCAATTCATTCAGGAACCATTAAATGGTGAGGAACCTCATTTCAATGAAATCTCTGGAGAACGCTCACAGGCAAGTCTTCCCAAAGAGTGGCCAAAAGGTCACATGAAGCCAGGCACATTGAACTCTACAATGTGAGGTCCATTTGTGTTTTGGCTCTCCACTATGGCTGCCAAGTTTTTCATAATAAAATCAAGTGATATCCTGCCTGAGATTCCCAGTGCTCTGTGGAAAACCAACCTGGGACTAGATTTCCAAATCCAAGGGTGAATCTCATGCGTGGCCTCCTAAAATCCCAACACAATTCATGGCAATACTTCTCTGAGGTCAGTTCCAGAACTCAGTCTATAAGGGGAATTACCCAAGAGTTCCAGCCCTGGCGGAACCACTCATCTCTTCCAACTGCCACAAAAATGACCACAATTATAGCCAAAACATTCCCACATGGCCCTCATTTTCTTCCATATAGACACTGATCATAACTTCTGGCTAGAGGTTTCCATGAGTGATGCAGCTCAGGACAGTGTCCAATATAAGCTCCCTTGCCCCTCATTTGCCTAATGTCAGTGTGGCCTGGACACCCTTCCTGTGAACCAGGAGTGATCAAATAGGCCTGCCATTATTACTGCTCTGCTTCTACTATTTGAGGCCTACTGACTGTCAGGTATAGATTCTTTATGTGGTTTGTATTCATGAGAGAACACTAGCATATCTGCAGGGCTTTGAAGAACTCATTTGACCCAAGGGTCCATATTCACACTTGATGGAGGTCAGGAACCTAACAGAGGAAGGTGAGAGACTTCATCCACAATGACTGATTTTTTGAATTTTGGTTATGGATGCAAACATGGGATCTTTCTTTAGATCCATCAGGTGCTGACAATCTAAGCCTCAGCTTCACACAGGGCCAAGAGGCTTATTCAGACACATCTCTTTCCAATTAAGCAAAGAGCCACAGGTGATCCCCATTCATTTCCATTTGAATACTGTTTTCTTCAGGCTTCACAAAGGGGTGGCCTGAGCCAAAGACTTTCCTTGCATTCAGGGCAACAGAAAAATAGGTAAGCAAAAGGCCCAAAGCAGGGTTTCCCCACTGAGACTTTCCTGGTCACCCGGATATCTGAGTTTTCTGAGATGCTCACCATTCCCTTCAGCTATCCAGTACATGGCCATGTGACAGAGCTTGGAGGTGGTACATATCTTGGACACAAAACCATGAGCCTATTCTGGAGAGTGTCCAGAATTCAGGAAGAAAACAGGAATTTAGGAAGATAGTAGGTTTTGCCCATTGATAAGGCTAGCCGCAGTCCATTCATAAATTGGCAGTATGAATGCAGGGAAGCTTTCTACTAGACAGAACACACCCATTGATGCATTCTTTTTCTAATACTACAACCACGGACAGAGTGGGATACACAGTAATAGAAACACTCACCTTGTCAGAGAACATACTAGAAACAGTCTTCTCCAAACCAAGCAAATTGCCTTTGCTACCTATTCTCAGAACATGAGAGAAAACCACAAACTCACACCCACACTCAAAAAGGCACCTCCTTCCCCAAAGTAGGTCTGTGACTATCCGGAGTGTCCTCTGACGGGTGGGCCATACTATATTTCCCCGAAGTGGACTGTGCTGCCTCTGTTCTGGTCTCCTTGGCCAAATCTGTGAAGTTGTCAGAAGCCAGTGGTGAGCCACTACCTTCTTTCTCAGGAAAGGCCCCTCTTCTTAGCTTTCCTGGCATTTGGCCATCCTCACATCACTAGGTACCAAGAAAGACTGACTCTGTCCTTGGTTAACCCAAACAAGTGAGACCACTGGGACTGGGACTGGGACTGGCTGTGGTTGCCTGACTTCCTGAATCCCAAATTTAGAGAGTTCCATCACCAAGGAAGTCATGTGAGGTAACTTCCTTCATGAAGTTAATGAAGTCACTGCCTTGGCAACCACTTTGTCCTAACAGTTGCTTCCAAGGGTCCCAAGAGGTGCAGGGTACCCCTACTTCCTGTGACATTTTCACAAGTTAGAATGGTATTTCACCATAGGCACCCGGGAACAGCTCTCCACACAAGCCTGGTTTGGTCCATCTTCTCTACATTAAGATGAAAGAGGCTGATTCAGACACATCCTTTCATCCTGACCAGGTTGTTTACCATGGAAGTTGTCTTTTCCTCCCTCAGGTCCTTCATAGCTGCTTACAACTTCTCCAGGGATCATTTCTGCATGGACCTTTGAGGTTCTCAGCAGCTGGAATATCCCCTACACTCCTGTATTGTAAGACCAACTCTGTCCCTGCTTTTCTGTAAAGTTAGATTGAGGGAACAGTGTATGGTTAGGGTAATAACAGGTTAAATTTGGGTTAGGAATCATTCTATGTGATGAATAATGGTATTGGGAACCTGTGATATTTACAAGAATATATAGGTGAAATATAAGTATAAATACAGAAGTCTGGGTAAGATTTGAAGCCCAGAAGAGCATTGGGCCCTTGATTGGGATACTTAGCTTTGAAATACCTTCTGCACAAATGTCTCAGATAAATTGATAAACAATGGCATAGGACCTTGTAAATTGGATGATTAAATGTAAAAGAAACCATCCACTCAAAAAGGGTAGTCGGTAGGATTAGAAAGATAGTCAGTAGGTTTAGGAAGAAGAGTGAGTATAGGATTTGGACCAAAAGTTCTTTAACAATAGGGTTTCCGGTAGAGAATGAACGTAAATGTCAGCACATGTGAAGAGTCAGTCACAATGATGAACTGGGGAAAATATATAGGGAAGCAGATATGAATAGAGACATTAAGAAATCAGGCAATGTATAAAGTGAGTGATAGGATTAGACATTTTCAACAGGGTAGAGGTTGAATACACAATCTTAGGGAGAAACAAATATTTAGCACCAATACGATTGACATTTGAGAGCATTAGGCAATCTGGACTTGGTTGTTTTTAGTAATCCATGCTCACTTTCCATTTAGGCTTTGGTACAATCATAAGTGTGAACTTTGCATTTTGTGTCCAGAATATTAGTGTGATAAAGTGTATATGTAGTTCAGGTGACATGAGTATTTCTTCCACTAATTCTGTGGGCAATATTTTGAAGTTGTATAAATTAGTATTGGGTGTACAAATAGGTATACCCTGTGTCTACGAAAATAGATAAAATGAATGAATAGACCATACTGTGAATAAATAATATAACTGGTTCCAACATTAAATAATGGATTGAATTGATATCTGAAAATATACAGGAAATCTTATATTTATATACATACATTTATTACAACCATTTATACATCTAATGGTAATATTAGGGTTATGGTTTGTCATGAAGAGTGTGTGAGTTTTGCTTCAAAAGTGATTATTGAAACCTAAAATAAAAAGAAGTCTCATGAAAAAAACAGTCAAAAACATGTAGGAATACATGTGTACTGAAGCAGGAAGTGATAGAAAGTGAAACAAATGCCTATAAATTTGCAAACTTGTGAATGAAATATATATCCTATGATGTGCATAAACTGAAGAAATAGTCATGTAACAGTGTTCAATAAAAATGAACGTCAAAATACACATCATGTACCATAGTAATCTACTTGCATTGATGTTAAAGTGGGTAACTTACTGTAGAAAAATTATGACTTCTATGCACCATTCACTGAATTTAGATTTCAGCACTAGGAAACAATATATATTTGAGGTGGATGAATATTTCTGAGAATAATTTTGTGAACATTTGATTATGAATCCACATGCATGAATATGAATGCATTTAGGGATTGTATAATAAGACACATATATTTTATATGCTGAAAAATCTGGAGAGTATATATATATATATATATATATATATATATATATATATATATACACACACACACACACACACACGCAAATGCACAGATTAAATGGTAGCAATATATATGCCAATCGAAATTCATCATGAAATATATATCATCCACAGATCCAAAAATATTCATTTTACTGAACATGGATTTATGTATTATCTTGTTCAACTAGGAAGCTCACGCATAGTTCTAATTTTCAATTCCAAAAACGTTTAGGAGTAGTGATCTCTTTTCACAATTCGTATCTGCCAAGTCAGCCACCTCACAAAAATGTACACGTGATACCAGGTAGGATTCTATATGTGCATACAAAAATACATGTGCTGAATAGGCTACAGATACAGGGAGACAGGTATTCACATATTTGTTAACTTTAAAACACACGGAGAATTATTTCAATTTAATATTGACTAGATTAATAACACCTACCCTTTATCATACAAAAGGTAAATCCAGCTATACACCATGCCTCCTCCGAACTGCTTGTATTTCTATTCTGTTTTCGTTGTTTTTCTCCATCAATTTATGATTGCCACAGTCTGGCTGGGCACAATTCAGGAGCCACTTGTCAAATAAACTAACTTTATTTTTAGAACTACACACGCCAAAAAAATAGCTCCTCGGGAAATACCCTCAGAGCACAACTGCCACCACCAGCTTCCCACAAGCTCTCAACCTCTCCACTCCTCCTGCTCTTGAGTTCGATTGGCTGGGTCATTTGGGCAGAGCCTAAAAAGTCCCCCAATGAGCAGCTTGGTAGTTTGAAAGGGTGGGGAAACAGCCCAATGGGCATCACCGCAGAGTAGCCAATCAGCTAGATGTTGCTAGGGCCGCTGTGAGCAAACCATCAGCTGGCAGTCTGAAAGTTTTCTTTGGCCCCTCGGGCTGTGGCTCTCAACATCTCCCCCTCTCTGTTTAAACAACAAGCATGTGGCTTAGGGACCATGCCTGCCTTAGGTTGTCCAATAGTACATATGGTCCTTACCCATTATCGAATGAGCTGACCTCAAGGTGTCAGCCTCCAGTCTTAGGTTGGTACCATTGCAACTGGATCTTACCCGTCACTAACTACAGGTCCAGTATACAGCCACACCTTTGGAGAGGACTTTGTACCAGTGGGGGGGTAAGGTTCTTTGTCTCATCTCTGTTGGACCCCAAATTTTAGCTGAACAACCATGACAAGCAGAAGGGAGGAAGATACACCAAGCCAATTGAGGGCTCCTTTTGGAAAAATTGTACCACCGATGACATCATCAGCAAAAATACCCCAACACTACCACAAGTCGATGCACCAACATATTGATCACAATGCATGCAGGTGAGTTCACAATGCATACAAGTGATACATAGTCCAGGCAAGTTCTGCAAGCAGTTCAGTGATGGCTTTTGCAGAAGCTGTAGATTGGTTTTATCTTTGTCTTCACAGGCACTGGGATGAAGATAGGAATTCTGGCAACAATGCCTAAAGAAAAAATTATGTAACATTCCAGAAGGCACTAAAAGAAAACAATTTTCTTAACAATTTACATTGTCTTGAAGAGATTTATTAAATATAATGAAAAGGAAAGGTGAAAGAAAGCAAACAGATCTGTTAACCTCCCTTTTTGTTCACATTTTAAAACAATCCTCAACGGGTGTTTACCCAATTTAAATTAAAATATTTACATCACGTGAATAAAAAAAAATATATTTGGATCCATTTTTTCATGAGCGCTCATCACATATGATATATGGTTATGTGCATTCAAGCATATAACACAAAACAGAAGTGTGCACACATAATATAATACATACAACACATAACATAATAGTAAAGGCTTTATAACTTTTTACATGTGAAATCTCCATTGCAAAGTCTAAAAACTCTATAGTCCAAAAATAAAACTGATCAGCAAAACATTAACCTAGGTCTGTATGAGCTCAAAAAACAAAAAAGAACTTCATGATATGGGAAAGGGCAATAATAAAATAGATATTGAAAAAAACATCCTGGTTCTGTCACAGATGTAAGAATAGCCAAACTGGAGTTCTGGATATCAGCTGTAATTGATTTGAGCCAAATCATCTTCTTTTGGGTCTGTAGAAATCTCTTTAGTTAATCTCTCTGGAATCCAAATCGGCTCCTGTTCTCCCTGTGAAAACACACAAACAGGCCCCCGACTCCAGACAATTACTGGGTCAGGACCTTTCCATTGTCCTGTTAGAATATCCTTCCAAAGTACCTTGGGCTTATGTACATTTTTTGGACATATATGCCTTTCTGCAGCACTAAGCCCTGTTGAATCCAAATTTAAAAAGTTTAGAGTAAAAAGGGTTATTTTGAGTTTATCTTTGGGGAATATATACCCCTTCCCAATTCCTTCTTTTTGCTTTAGTAAGTACGTTTTAATAGTTTGATGTGCTCTTTCAACTATACCTTGTCCCTGCTGATTGTATGGGACTCCTGTTATATGAGTGATGCCAAATGACGAGCAAAATTGTTTAAAAGAGGTAGAAGTATAACCAGGGGCATTATCTGTTTTTAACTGTTTTGGAACACCCACAGTGGCAAAATTTTGTAAGCAATGAGCTATAACATCTTTAGTTTTTTTCTCCGACAAGAAGGGAGCCCATCAAAAATCCAGAAGAAGTATCAACTGTAACATGCAAATATTTTAATTTTCCAAATTCTGGCAAGTTTGTGACGTTCATCTGCCAAATATGGTTAGGTATCAATCCTCTAGGATTGACTCGAAGATTAACGTGTGGTAAAAAGGTCACACAATTTTGACATTGTTTTATTATTTGTCTAGATTTTTCCTTAGTTATTTTAAAGCACTTTTGTAAACTATTAGGATTGACATGGAACTTTTTATGAAAATTTGTAGCTTCTTCTACTATAGAGAAAATATGTATGTCATGTGTAGTTTTATCTGCTAAATCATTGTCCAAACTAAGGGCTCCAGGCAATCCTGTATGTGTTCTGATATTTCCTATAAAGAACAGATCTTTTCTGTCCAAGATTAGACTTTGTATAGTGGAAAGCAAAGAGAAAACAGTAGAGGAAGGGGAAATCCTACCAGCATCTTCAAGGGATACTATAGCATTAACTATATTCTGACTATCGGAAAATAAATTAATTACAGAATCTTTAAACATCACAAAAGCTTGTAATACTGCATTAAGCTCTACCTTTTGAGATGATTGTTTGGGTACTAGAAATGTAAAAGTTTGATCAGGTGTAACTATTGCTGCTGTACCATTATTTGACCCATCAGTGAATATATTTGGAGCATTCATGATAGGTGTTTTTCTTGTCATTTTTGGAAAAATTACAGGATGAAATGATCAAAAAGACAATAAAGGATTAGATGGTAAGTGATTATCAAATGAAATATTAGATTTGCACATGATTATTGCCCAAGTATTTAACTCATTAGCTAACTCATCAATTTGATTCAGAGTATATGGAGTAATTATTTTATTGGGAGAAATTCCAAACACTTCCTTTGCTGCTTTTGTTCTTTTCAGTATTAATTGTCCTACAGCCTCAGTATACCGATTAAGAATATTGTTAGGGGAATAAGATAAATGCATCCATAATAATGGACCTTCTTGCCAAAATACTCCTGTAGTAATATTTTTTGTTGGTAGTACAATAAATAATAAAGACAAACTTAAATCAATTCTATCCAAATGCATATTTTCCATATATGTTTCAATAATTTTTAATGCCTTTCTTGTTTCAGGCGTTAACATGCGGGGTGAATTTGGATCTGATGGACCTTTTAGGATATCAAAAAAGGTTCCAACTCTATTGTGCGTATACCTAGATAAGGCCTTATCCAATTTATGTCTCCTAATAACATTTGAAAGTCATTAAGTGATTTGAGTTGATCTATTCGTACTTGAATTTTTGGTGGACAGATCATGGTTGAGGATAATAGAACTCCTAAATAATTAATTGGAAAATTTAATTTTACTTTATCTATTGTTATCTCTAGTTTATATTTTTTAATATGTTTTTAAGTGTGGCATAACATTCTAGCAATGTGTTTTTAGCTTTGTGTGCTAATAATATATCATCCATATAGTGAAAAATTTGTAGTTCAGGATTTTGATTTCTAAGTGGCTGGATTACTTTGTTAACATAAATTTGACACATAGTTGGGCTATTAGCCATCCTTTGAGGGAGTACTTTCCATTTGTATCTCTGATCAGGACCTTCATGATTCAGTGCAGGGTTAGTAAATGCAAAACATGGACTATCCTAAGGTTGAATTGGAAATGAAAAAAAAATCTTTAATATCTATACATAAATCATACCAAGTTTTGGCAAAGCAGACAATTGAGGAATCCCTGATTGAGCATGTCCCATAATAACCATCTCATTATTAATGCCTCTTAAATCTTGCAATAATCTCCATTTACCAGATTACTTTTTGATGACAAAACTGGGAGTATTATGGGGAGATACAGATGGTTTTATATGTCTTCTGCTAATTGTTGTTTGACCAGATCATGGGCTGCTGGTACCTTTTCTTTAGTCAGGGTCCACTGAGGAACCCATACTGGTCTTTCTTATTTCCAAGTAATTTTTATTGTCTTAGTGTCCCTTTCTTAAAATCCAACCCATTTCTGTCTGTTCCTTGATCTATTAGTATTGGAGCTGCTATACCTTGATATTGTTTTTCTAATCTTTTTCCTATCCTAAAACCTTGTCTAACCATAATTGTGGGTATATTTTAATTGATGTTTTTTGTTAATTTCAAACCTAATTCATCTAGGACATCTCATCCCCTTAAATTTACGGGAAGATGATCCATACATATGGCTATATAGTTCCTTCACATCCTTCAGGATCCTTCCAATCTAATACCATTGCTCTTCGATGGGGATTAGTCACCAATTCTAGGCCTTGAAGTGTTTGAGTGGATGGTTGTAATGGCCAATATTTTGGCCACTCTGGACGAGAGATGATGCTAAGTTCTGCATCTGTATCCAGTAGCCCATTTAATTCATGTCCTTGAATATTTAGTTTTAGTATGGGGCAAGAATCTAACTTTAGAGAAAACATAGCCAAATCTACATCTGTGCAGCCTAATCCCTTGGAACCTCTTTCTACAACATGACTGGAAAATTTATCATGTAAGCGTGGTATTATTAGTAACTGTGCTATTCTGTCTCTTGGTGAAATTACTGATATACCCTTTGGAGAACTGGCTATAATTTTTATTTCACCTTCATAATTAGGGTCAATTACCCCAGGACTTATCATAAGTCCTTTTAGAGTAGAAGAGCTGCGTCCCAATAATAAGCCTACTGCTCCTTGGGGAAGAGGTTTTTTACCCCTGAGAGAATGATTTGAACTCCCATCTCTGGAGTTAGTACTGCTCTGACAGAGGTGTAGATGTCCAACCCTGCACTCCCTCTAGTTTGTCTGTTGAGGGCTCTGATGGACAATGTGTCTTTGGCACTACCCTGATGGGGTTGCTGGGTTCCTCCAGTGCTCCGTATATTTGTGGTTTGGGGCCCCAGAGCATTGGGTCCCCCTGTCCATTTTCTGGCAACGTAACCTGATGCCTTTCTCCATGATATCATGGATAAACACCTGGTCCTTGTTTGTTTTTTGATAATATACTACCCTCTATGGTGGTTTGAGAATGGCATTCATTAGTCCAATGTCTCCCTCTATGGCATCCTGGGCAAATACCCCGTATTCTACTCCTTTGATACCTAGTTTTGTTAAACCCTCCTCTTATGGGGCAATTCCTTTTAAAATGTCCTGTTTGTTCACAATTGTAGCATGTTCTTGTCCTGGCATCTAAAGCCTATTTTACTGCAGCTGCCACGACTTGCCCTTGTTCTAAAGCCTGTTTTACTGCAGCTGCCATGACTTGCTCTTGTTCATTAATGTCTCTACATAATTTAATATATGGGAATTGGAGCATTTTAGAAAAATCAGACATCAGTGTGTCTTGTAAAGTCTCAGTAGAGAAACTCTACTTTGGCCCATTTGCTTACCTATTGTTAATTTGCCCAGAATGTCAGGAAGCTCTTTGTCTCAGGGCACACCTTTGTGAAGCCTGAAGCACACAGTTTTCAAATGGAAATGAATGGGCATCACCAGTGGGTATTTGCTAAATTGCTTTGGAAAGGGATGTGTCTGAATCAGCCTCTTTGATCTGTGTGAGGCTGTGGCTTACATTCTCATCACCTGATGGATCATTCCGTGTGTGAATCCATAACCAAAATGGCCAAAAGAGCAGTCCCTGTGCATGAAGTCTCTCACCTTCCTCTGTAAGGCTCCTGACCTCCATCAAGTGAGAATAGGGATTTTTTGTGTCAAATGAGTTCTTGAAAGCCCTGGAGAGTCTAGCACATAGGTTCTTGGGTTTTCTCATGACTCCAGTTCACATAAAAATATCTATACCTGAGAGTCAGTAGGCCTCAAATTGGAGAAGCCTAGGCGTATTAAGGGCAGGCCTATTTGATCACACCTGGTTCACAGGAAGGGTGTCCAGGCCACCATGACTTTAGGCAATGAGGGGCAAGGGAGCTTATTTTGAACACTCTCTTGGACTTCGCCGCTCATGGAAACCTCCAGACAGAGCTTAGAATGAGAGTGAATATATGGAAGAAGATGAGGGCCATGTGGGAGTGTTTTGATTTTAATTGTCATCATTTGTGTGGTAGTTGGAAGATATGACTGGGTACACCTGGGCTGAAATCTGGTGTGATTCCCCTTAGAGACTGGGTTCTGGAACTGACCTTAGAGAAGTATTATCATGAAATGCGTTGGGATTTTAGTTGGCCACGCATGAGAGTCGCCCTTGGAAACCGAGGTCTAGGCCCAGGTTTGCTTTCCACAGAGCACTGGGAATCTCAGCCAGGATATCACATGGTTTTATTCTGAAAGACATGGCAGCCATAGATGAGAGTCAAAACACACATGGACTTCACATTGTAGACAGCAATAGGCCTGGGTTCATGTGACCTTTTGGCCACTCTTTGGGAAGCCTTGCCTCAGAGATTTCACCAGAGCTTTTATTCAAATGAGCTTCCTCACCATTGAATGATTCCTGAATGAATTTAAACCACAATGCCTCCAACATCAATCTTGAAAAATGGCTAGATAAATACCATGAAATTTTTGAAATTCCCATGACCATGAAAATGGTGTAAGAACAGAGATGCCAGTAAGTTGGGGCCTGATGAGAAGTGGGCCTAGAGAAGTTGAGTGCAGGTGTGTGAGAAAATATCTGTGGTGGGGCCATGTGGATCTGCCATTGGCTTCCAAATGGCTTGTAACTGACATGGTGCAGCCAGCATACCCTTCTATGTAAAGGCATCTTTTAATATGCAGAGTTTTCAGGGCAATGTTCAGAATCAAATTGCTATGGTCAAGGATGCAAGCTATGTGGGATTGAAGCCTGGGTGGTACATTATCCTGCAGACCCTGAAACACCGCACGTGACAGAACTCCCTTTAGCACTGTGTCCCAGTTGAATTCCTTGTATTGTGTGAAGCAAATACCAAGCTCGCATTGCAGCAGCAAGAAACACCACGACAAGTGGAGGATGACCGAATGGCTTTAGAGTCCACACGGAAAGAGTTAGCCCCCAGTCCCCACAGTTTACCTACAAAGAGAGAATTCAGCACTGCTGCCTCATGTTCATTAGAAAATAAGAAACCATGTCCTCCAGGTCACTTAGATACATACCCAGCTTTGATGGTCTCTCTACAAAGGAAGCTAAAGCTCCTGACAACAACAAATATTTCAAGTGCCCAAACTCAGAGGCAGTTTCTCAAGAAGTCTTTAGTCCAGCAGAGCTCCAATTTTGTCGAATATTTACCTGTTCCTAACTTTTGGAAACTCCTCTACCACCTTCAAGGTTGTGAACTCTTGAGCATATTTCATTCCAGATATGTATTCACAGTTTTTCTAACTCTTCTCCTCTAATTGTGTTTTACTTCTGGCGAAGGTAATGTCAAGGCATTATTCTGGATGAGAGTGGGAAGATTTTTGTGTAGCACATATTTACATACACATTGGATTTATTTTCCTATTTTCCATTCAAAATACTGAATCCCTGAAACTAACCAATACAGTACTAGACTCTGACTAATAATTCTAATATGATGGAGAAAAATAACCCAAAAAGAATAGAAATACAAGCAGTTCAGACAAGGCATAGTGTATAGTTGGACTTGCCTTTTGCATTATACAGGGTAGGAGTTATAAATCTAGTCAATTTTTTGTTGAAATAGTTCTCCATGTGTTTTTTTTTATTGGTTGTTCAAAATATTACAAAACTCTTGACATCTTGTATTACATATATTAGATTCAAGTGGATTATGAACTCACATTTTTACTCCAAATACAGATTGCAGAATCACATCGGTTACACATCCACATTTTTACATAATGCCCTATTAGTATCTGTTGTATTCTGCTACCTTTCCTATCCTCTACTATCCCCCCTCCCCTCCCCTCCCCTCCCATATTCTCTCTCTACTCCATCTTCTGTAATTCATTTTCCTACTTGTTTATTTTCCCCTTCCACTCACAACTTCTTATATATAATTTTGTAAAACATTGAGGGTCTCCCTCCATTTCCATGCAATTTCCCTTTTCTCTCCCTTTCCCTCCCACCTCATGTCTCTTATTAATGTTGACCTTTTCTTCCTGCTATTCCTTCCTGCTCTGTTCTTAGTTGCTCTCATTATATCAAAGAAGACATTTGGAATTTGTTTTTTTAGGGATTGTCTAGCTTCACTAAGCATAATCTACTCTAATACCATCCATTTCCCTGCAAATCCCATGATTTTGTCATTTTTTAGTGCTGCGTAATACTCCATGGTGTATAAATGCCACATTTTTAAAATTATTTTGAAAACCTATATTCCAATAAAATAGAAGAGAGTGAAGACATCGATAAATTTTTTAAATCCTATGATTTGCCCAGACTGAGTCTGGAGGATACACACAATTTGAACAGACCAATATCAATGGATCAGATTGAAGAAGCAATCAAAAGACTACCAACCAAGAAAAGCCCAGGACCAGATGGGTATACAGCGGAGTTTTACAAAACCTTTAAAGAAGAATTAATACCAATACTTTTCAATTTATTTCAGGAAGTGGAAAAAGAGGGAGCTTTGCCAAATTCATTCTATGAGGCCAACATCACCCTGATTCCGAAACCAGACAATGACACCTCAAAGAAAGAAAACTACAGACCAATATCTCTGATAAAACTACATGCAAAAATCCTCAATAAAATTCTGGCGAATCGGACAAAAAGGCACATCAAAAAAATTGTGCACCATGATCAAGTAGGATTAATCCCTGGGATGCAAGGATGGTTCAATATACGGAAATCAATAAATGTTATTCACCACATATATAGACTTAAAATAGGAACCATATGATCATCTCAATAGATGCAGAAAAAGCATTCGACAAAGTACAGCATTCCTTTATATTCAAAACATTAGAAAAACTAGGGATAACAGGAACTTTCCTAGAAATTGTGAAAGCTATCTATGCTAAGCCTCAGTCTAGCATCATTCTGAGTGGAGAAAAATTGAAGGCATTCCCTCTAAAATCAGGAACAAGACAGGGATGCCCTCTATCACCACTTCTATTCAATATAGTTCTCAAAACACTGGCCAGAGCAATTAGAAAGATGAAAGAAATTAAAGGCATAAAAATAGGAAAAGAAGAACTTAAATTATCACTGTTTGCGGATGACATGATTCTATACCTAGAAGACCCAAAAGGGTCTACAAAAAAACTACTAGAACTAATAAATGAATTCAGCAAAGTGGAAGGATAAAAAATCAACACGCACAAATCAAAGGCATTTTTGTATATCAGTAACAAAACTTCTGAATCGGAAATGAGGAAAAACACTCCATTCACAATATTTTCAAAAAAAAATAAAATACTTGGGAATCAACCTAACAAAAGAGGTGAAAGACTTATACAATGAAAACTACAGAACCATAAAGAGAGAAATAGAATAAGATCCATGTGTTTTTAAAGGTAACAAATAGGTGAATTCCTCTCTGCCTTTCTCTGTAGCCAATTCAGCACATGTAATTTCATATGCACATATAGAATCCTACCTGTTATCACATGTACATTCTTGTGAGGTGGCTGACTTGGCAGATACAAATTGGGAGAAGAGATCACTCCTCCTAAACACAGTTAGAACTGAAAATTCAACCTATGGGTGAGCTTCTTAGATGAACAACATGATAAATAAAATCATATTCAGTATAATGAATATTTTTGGATCAGTGGATGATATACATTTCATGAAGAATTTCGATTGGCATATATGTTGCTACTTTTTAATGTGTGTGTATGTGTGTGTGTGTATATATATATATATATATATATATATATATATATATATATACTCTCCAAATTTTTCAAAATATGAAATATATGTGTCTTATTGTACACTCCCTAAATTCATTCGTATTCATGTATGTGGATTTATAATTAAATTTTCAAAAGATTATTCTCAGAAATATTCATCCACCTGAAATACATATTTGTTTCCTAGAACTGAAAACTAACTTCAGTGAATGGTGCAAACGAATCCTAATATTTCTACAGTAACTGACCCAGTGTCACATCAATGCAAGTAGATTATTATGGAACATGATATGTATTTTGATGTTCATTTTTAGTCAACACTGGTACATTACTATTTCTTCAGTTTATGCCCATCATAAGATATATATTTCATACACAAGTTAGCAAATTTATTGGCATTTGTTTCACTTTCAATAACTTCCTTCTTCAGAACACATGTATTCCTCCATGTTTCTTGATAAGACTTTTCATGAGACTTCTTTCTAAACACATTATTTTTGATTTCCATAATCACTTTTGAAGCAAAACTCACACACTCATCATGATAAAATATAACCCTAATATTACCATTAGAAGTATAACTGGTTGGAATGAATGATTGTATATCAATATAAGATTTCCTGTATATTTTCAGATATCAATTCAATCCGTTATTTAACGTTTACCAATTATATTATTTACTCTCAGTATGGTCTATTCTTGCATTATCTCTATATTCATAGAGAGATGGTACACCTCTTTGTACTCCCAATACTCATTTATATGTCTCCAAAATATTGCTCCCAGAAATGGTGGAAGAAATACTCATGTCACCTGACCTACATATACATTTTATCACAGTAATATTCTGGAAAATAAAGCAAAGGTCACACTTATAATTGTACCAAAGCCTAAATTTAAAGTGAGCACGGATTTCTGAAAACATCCATGACCAGGTTGCCTAATGCTCTCAAATGTCAATGTAATTGTTGACTACATATTTGTTTCTTTCTAAGATTATATATTCAAACTCAACCCTGTTGAAAATGTCTAATCCTATCACTCACTTTAAACTTTGCCTGATATCCTAATGTCTCTATTGATATCTCTTTTCCTTCATAATTTCCCAGTTCATCATTTTGACTGTGCATTTGTGCTGACATTTACATTCACTCTCTACCTGAAACCCAATTGCTAAACAACTTTTGGTCCAAATACTATACTCTCTCTTCTTTCTGAATCTACCGACTATCTCCCAAATCCTACTGACTATCCTTTTTAGAATGGATGTTCTCTTCAACATTCAATCATCCAAGGTACAAGGTCCGATGCCATTGTGTATTGATTCATCTGAGACATCTGTGCAGGACATAATTCAAAGCTAAGTCTCCCAATCAAGGGCCCAATCCCTTTCTGGGCTTCAAATCTTACTTAGATTTCTGTTTTCATACATATATTTGACCTCTATATTCTTATAAATATCGCTGGTTTTCAATACCTTTATTCATCCAGCAAAATGATTCCTAACCCAAATCGAACATGTTATTAACCCAAACCATATACTGTTCCCACATTCTAACTTTATAGAAGAGCAGGGACAGTGTTTGTCTTACAATAAGGAATGTAGGGGATATAACACCTGCTGAAAACCTCAAAGTTCCATGCAGAAATAATCCCTGGAGAAGATGTAGGCAGCTATGAAGGACCAGAGAGTGCAAAAGTCTTCTTCCATGGAAAACAGCCTTGTCTGAATAAGGGGTTGTGTCGGAATCAGCCTCTCTGTTCCTAATGTACAGAAGATGGACAAATCCAGCCCTGTGTGGAGAGCTGTTCACGGGTGCCTATGGGTGATATACCATTCTAACTTGTGAAAGTGTCACGGGAAATAGGGGCAGCATCCATCTCATGGGACCCTTGGAAGCAACTGTTAGGACAAAGTGGTTGCAAAGGCAGTGAACTTATTCAGTTCCTGAAGGAAGTGACCTCACCTCTATTCCTTGGTGATGGAACTCTCTGAACTTGCGATATAGGAAGCCAGGCACTCAGAGCCAGTCCCAGTCCCAGTCCCAGTGGGCTCACTTGTTTGGATATTCCAATGACAGAGACAGTCTTTTTTGGTATATACTGATGTGAGGTTGGCCAAATGCCAGGAAAGCTTTGAAGACTGGCCTTTCCAGAGAAAGCAAGTAGTGGCTCACCGTGGGCTCCTGACATTTTCAGAGTTCGCCAAGGAGACCATATCTGAGACAGGACAGGCCATTTCAGAGGAACATAGTAAGGCTCACCAGTGAGAGTACACTCTGAATAGTCACAGACCTACTTGGGGAAAGGAGATGCATTTGTGGTTTTAGTTGTGTGTTTGTGGTTTTGTCTCATGTTCTGAGAAAATGTAGGAAAGGCGGTTTGTTTGGTTTGGAGTGAACTGTTTCTAGTAAGTCGTTTGACAAGGCAAGTGTTTCTATGTCTGTGTTTCCCAGTGTGTCTGTGGTTGTAGACATTAGAAAAGAGAATGCATCAATGGATGTGTCCTGTCTAGTAGAAAGCTTCCCAGCATCAATCTTGCCCAATATATAAATGGACTGTGGCTTGCCTTATCGAAGGGCAACACCTTCAAACTTCCTAAGTTCTTGTTTCCTTCCTGAATTCTGGCTACACTCCAGAATAGGCTCATGGTTTTCTGTCCAAGATATTTACCACCTCCAAGCTCTGTGATATGGGCATGTACTGGATAGCTGAAGGGAATGGCGAGCATCTCAGAAAACTCAGATATCAGTGTGACCAGTAAAGTCTCAGTGGAGAAACTCTGCTTTGGGGCTTTTGCTTGCCTATTGTTCTTTTGCCCTGAATGTCAGGAAGGAATTTGCCTCAGGCCACCCCTTTGTGAAACCTGAAGTAACCAGTTTTCAAATGGATATAAATGGGCATTACCTGTGGCTCTTTACTTAACTGCTTTGGAAAGGGATGTGTCTGAATCAGTCTCTTGGCCCTGTGTGAGTCTATGGCTTAGATTCCCTACACCTGATGGATGTAAAGAACAATCCCATGTGTGCATACAAAATCAAAATGGCAAAAATTACAGTCATTGTAGATGAAGTCTCTCGCCTTTCTCTGTAAGGTTTCTGACCTCCATCAAGTGAGAATAAGGATCCTTTGGGTCAAATGAATTCTTCAAAGCCATGGAGAGGCTAGCCCATAGGTGCTTCGGTTTTCTCTTGACTACAGTTCACATAAATAATCTAAATGCCACAGTTAAAAGGCCTAAAATTGAAGAAGTTGAAAAGTATTAATGGCAGACCTATTTGATCACTCCTGGTTTACGGTAAGGGTGTCCAGGCCACCCTTACTTTAGGCAAATGAGGGTTAAGGGAGCTTATTTTGGACACTGTCTTGGGCTGCACCCCTTATGGAAAACTCCAGCCAAAGGATATGATGAGTGTCTATATGGAAGAAGATTAGGGCCGTGTGGAGTGTTTTGGTTTTAATTGTGGTCATTTGTGTGGTGGTTGGAAGAAATGACTGGGTCTACCTGTGCTTGAACTCTGGTGTGATTCCCCTTAGAGACTGAGTTCTAGAACTTACCTCAGAGAAGTATTGCCATGAATTGTTTTGGGATTTTAGGAAGCCATGCAATGAAAGTCGCCCTTGGAAACTGAGATCTAGGCCCAGGGTGGCTTTCCACAAAGCACTGGGAATCTCAGCCAGGATATCACTTGATTGTATTCTGAAAGACATGGCAGCCATAGTTCAGTGTCAAAAAACACATGGACCTCATATTGTAGACGTCAATAGGACTGGATTCAAGTGACCTTTTGGCCACTATTTTGGAAGCCTTGCCTTTGAGAGTTCTCCAGAGCTTTCATTGAAATGTGCTTCTTCACCATTTAACGGTTCCTGAATATATTGAAACCCATAGTGCTTGCAACATCATCCTAGAAAAATGGCTAGAAAAATACCGTGAAATTTTTGAAATTCCCATGACCTGGTGGCACTGGAGAACCTTTGGATGTGCTGTTGCTGATCTTGAGTGTGCCAGACACTGCCTTGATTGACTGGGTTTCATGAAAGTGGTGTAGAACAGAGATGCCAGTAATTTGGAGCCTGCTGATTAGTGGGCCTAGAACAGTGGTGGGAAGGTTTGTGATAAAACATGTAGTGCGGCAATGTGGATCTGCCCTTGGCTTCCAAATGGTTGTTACTGACATGGTGCAGCCAGCAGATGCTTCTTTGTAAAGGCATCTTGTTATATTGAGTGGTTTCAGGGCAATGTTCAGAATCAGGTTGCTATGGTCAAGGGGGAAAGCAATGTGGGATAGAAGCCTGTTTGGTGCATTATCCTGCAGACCCTGACCCACCACTCCCGACAGAAATCCCTCCAGCACTGTGTCCCAGTTGAACTCCATGTATTTTGTGAAGCAAATACCAAACTCCCAGTGCAGCAGTGAGAAACACCACAAAAATTGGAGGATGCCCAAATGGCTTCACAGTCCACACAGGGATACACTTAGCCCCCAGTGGCCACAGGTTACCTACAAAGAGAGAATTCAGCACTGCTGCCTCATTTTCATTGGAAAATAAGAAACAATTTCCTCCATGTCACATAGATGCAGACCCAGCATTGATGGTCTCAGTACAAAGGAAGCTAAAGCTCCTGACAACCACATATAGTTCAAGGGCCCAACCTCAGAGGCAGTTTCTCAAGAAGTCTTTAGGCCAGCAGAACTCCATGTTTGTGGAGTGTTTACCCTGTCCCTTTCTTTTCGAAAATCATCTACCACCTCGAATTTTTCAAAACTGTGAGCATATTCCATTCCAGATATGTATTCACTGATTTTCTAATTCTTCTCCTCTAATGGTGTTTTAGTTGGAGCGAAGGTACTGTCAAGGCATTTTTCTGTATGAGAGTGGGAGGATATTTGTGGAGCACACATTTACATACACATTGGATTCATTTTCCAATTTTTCTTTCGAAATACTGAATCCCCGACACTAACCCCTACCCTACTACACTTGACTACTAATACTAATAAGATGGAGAAAAATAACTCAAACAGAATAAAAATACAAGCATTTCAGAGGAGGCATGGTGTATAGTTGGACTTGCCTTTTGCATTATATATTGTGGGAGTTATAAATCTAGTCAACTTTTTGTTGAAGTCGTTCTCCATGTTTTTTTTAAAGTTAACCAATATGTGAATTCCTGTCTCCCCTCTCTGTAGCCTATTCACCACCTGTATTTTTATATGCAAACATAGAATCCTACCTGGGACCACACGTCCATTCATGTGAGGTGGCTGACTTGACAGATACAAATTGTAAGGGATCACTCGTCCTAAATGATGTTGGAACTGAAAATTCAAATTATGGGTGAGCTTCCTACTTGATCAATATTATTCATAAATCCATGTTCAGTTAAATAAATATTTTTGCATCTGTCAATGATATATATTTCATTTTGAATTTTGATTGGCATATATATTGCTATTTTTAATGTCTGTGTGTGTGTGTGTGTGTACACACACACACACACACACACACACACACACATATATATATATATATATAGATAGATAGATAGATAGATAGACTCTCCAGATTTTTCAAAATATGAAATATGTGTTTTATTTTACACTCACCAAATTCATTCATATTCATATATGTGAATTTATAATCAACTTTTCACAAGATAATTCTTAGAAATATTCATTTACCTGAAAAACATATTTCTTTCCTAGTACCGAAAAGGAACTTCAGTGAATGGTGCACACAAATTCTAATATTTCTACAGTACCTGACCCAGTTTAACATCAATGCAAGTAGATTCCAATTGGACATGATGTGTATTTTGACGTTCATTTTTATTCAACACTGGTAGATTACTATTTCTTTAATTTATGCACATCATAGGATATGTATTTCATCCACAAGTTAGGAAATTTATAGGCATTTGATTCACTATCAATCACTTCCTGCTTCAGAGCACATGCATTCCTCCATGTTTCTTGACTGGTCTTTTCATGAGAAAAGGGATGGACAATGCAAGGTAAGGCAACTAACATAGCACCGAACACAGCGAAACAGTCCTATTTGGTTGCAACCGGATTTAGAGGGCATTGCTTCTATTGTAATCATTTAATCCCCTGAACTCCAAGTTTTGATTGTTTCAGAATTTTGTACCCAACATGTAAGGGAGGGACTCAGAAGTTCACAGTCTGCAGAAGTTCATTAAAAGCAGTTTTTGTTTCTGTTTTTTTTTTTTTTTTTCTGTTCTGTGCAAGTTAACATTTCAAGGACACCTGGGAGGGGCAGAGCTTTTTTCTTCTCTTTTTTTTCTCCCTGCCAGCTTTTACCATGGAGCCCAGTTGGTAACTTCTTTAACTTAGAACTGTAGCCATCTCTGTCAAGCCCCAGCTCAAGGCCAGAGGCCTTGTTCACATATTGCCAGCATTGTGACTGACTCTTTCCAAACACATTATTTTCGATTTCCATAATCACTTTTGTAGCAAAAATAACATATCTTCATGATAAACCATAACCCTAATATTGATATTAGATGTATAAATGGTTGGAATGAATGATTGTATATCAATATAAGATTTCTTATATATTTTCAGATATCAATTCAATCCGTTATTTAATGTGGAACCAGTTATATTATTTATTCACTTATGGTCTATTCATGCATTATCTCTATATTCATTGACACAGTGTATACCTCTTTGTACCCCCTATACCCATTTATATGTCTTCAAAAAATTGCTCCCAGAAATGGTGGAATAAACACTCATGTCACCAGATCTACATATACATATTATCACAGTAATATTCTGGACACAAATGCAAACGTCACACTTATGATTGTACCAAAACCTAAATGGAAAGTGAGCATGGATTACAAAAAACATCCATGTCAATGTTGCCTAATGCTCTCAAATGTCAATCCTATTGGTGACTACATATTTGTTTCTTCCTAAGATTATATATTCTAACTCAACCCTGTTGAAAATGTCTAAGCGTATCACACACTTTATACTTTGCCTGATTTCGTAATGTCTTTATTGATATCTGCTTTCCTACGTTCTTTTCCCATTTCATTATTGTGACTGTTCACATGTGCTGACATTTACATTCACTCTCTAACCGAACCCCTATTGCTAAAGAGATTTTGTTCCAAATCCTATACTCACTCTTCTTCCTAAACCTACCGACTATCTTCTTAATCCTACCGACTATCCCTTTTTGACTGGATTTTCTCTTCTACATTCAATCATCCAAGTAATGTTCGTGCAAGCATCGGAGGAAGAGACCACCAGGAGAGTGTCTCATGCCACAGCAAGAGGTTTATTGGGGGTCCAGCATGCTGTGGCTCAGAGCTCACAAGAATAGAGCAGAGAGCCCTGAGAACAGCTTAAGCAGAGCTTATATACTTTCCTTGAAAAGGGTAGGGACGGAAATTTATTGATGGGTCAGAGCGAGTGGGCGGTTTGCGTGTAACCGGATGAGGGAATACATTCTGCAATTTCGAAGTTGGGGACAGCACAATCTGGGAACAAGGTTAGCAAACAGTTCTCAATAATTCAACAGTGTTTTGTTAAGCATACAAAAAAACAGGAAGTTCCAAGTTCCTTTTTTATTAACCTTTCATTCCCCACTTCTTCTTCTGGCTAATTTTAATCATAATAGTGATCATTGGGGGGTGTCACATTCTATGTCTGCTAGTGGGGTATTACCATAAGTTTTACTTGTCCAATTTGAGCTTGGAAAAAAGAAATTACACGGTTGAGCAAACAGGGTTTTATAGTTAGCTATAATATGGAGATTATTATTGGACAGGCCAGGGGTGATAAAAGCGTAGATAAACAGGGGGACTGTGATAACCAAGACTCAAACCACCCTTTTGGGGCGTCTGTCTCTCATTGACACTCTTCAAGGCATCCTTTTATTTTACTCATAGGTTTTTTTACAACTTCATTATGGTCGGCATAAAAACAGCATTCGTACATCAATGCAGCACAAAGGCCCCCTTCTCTCATGAAGAGGAGGTCAAACCCTCGACTGTTGTGTAAAACAACTTCAGAGAGAGAGGTTAAAGATTCCTGAAAACTGTGATGGAGGTTTCTAATATCTTTAAGTTTTGGTCTATTGCTGCTTCTATTTGGGTCATTTGTTGTGTACCATGGACCAGGGCAGTGGTTCCTGTGACTACCCCTGCAGCAACTCCACTTCCTAATATGATAGGTAAAGTAAGAGATATATGTTCCCAGTGGAACTGGGTTGTATGCCCCCCTGTTTGAACTTCAAATGAACCTGGGTCATTATAGAGCAATCTGGGAAACATCTTCACCATTTCACAATTAATCACATCTGTTGACCATTTCATTAAAACATAAACAATGTTTAAGTATATAGAATTATACTGTTGTAGGGGCAGTCAAGGCAAGGCACCTAAGATAGCACAGAAGACAGGGAAACAGTCCTATTTGGTTGCAACCGGATTCAGCGGGCATTGCTTCTGTTGTAATCAATTAATTCCCTGAACCCCAAGTTTAGGTAGTTTCAGAATTTTGTACCCAACATGAAAGGGAAGGGACTAAGAAGTTCACAGTCTGCAGAACTTCACAAAAAGAAGTTTTTTTTTCTGTTTTTTCCTCTTTGGTGGGCAAGTTAAACTTTCAAGGACACCTGGGAGGGGGAGAGCTTTTTCTTCCTTTTCTTTTATCCCCCTGCAGCTGTTACCATGGAGCCCAGTTGGTAATTTTATATCTTAAAAATATAGCCATCTCTATGAAGCCCCAGCTCAAGGCCAGAGGCCTTGTTCACATATTGTGTGAAAAACTATTAAAGGGGTGTCAAGCTTAGGAGTGCTGATTTTTGCAGCCAGTAGCCAAGTAGAGCAGGGCAACAGAAAAACAGGAAGTTTATCTACACTGAACTCTTTTATAGGGACTCTTTTGCTGAAAATCCTAAAGTCATGGTGAAGACTTCTGGAGAAGTTCAGTTAAGATTTTTCTGTGGGCCTGGTACAGAGGGGGAAGACGGGGAAGGCAGAGGGTGAGAGCTGCTCCGTGGATCTGAGAATTAGGAAGGAGAGATATAAACAAATAATGGGAAAGGGGTTTGGGATTTTCCTAGAAACTAAAACTTGAGCAGTATAACCGGTAGAGCAGAGGGGAAGACGGGAGTGACTATCCCGAAAAGCCTGTGAGGCACTTTAAATTCTTAGTAACCTGTTTTCAGTGATGACAAAGCAACTTTAAAGGTCATTTTCATTACATCTTCAATAGGGTTCTGAGGGATCTCCTAAGCTGGTTTGAGCTTTAGGTTAGCTGGTAAGAGGACCTGGTGCGACCCGGTGCGGGTACTGACAGAGGAAGAGAGGAGTGAGTGGGTGGATGGGTACCTCAGTACCTGCTAACTCAGCAAGGGGGCAATGCTCTGAGAACCGGCGGAGGTTTGGGTTTTGGATCTAGTAATTGGAGGTGAGAAATAAGGTTGCTGAGGTAGGACTGACAGCAGAGAGTCTGGAGCAGAAAGCTGAGGGTGAGGAACTATTGGAGAAGCATAGTTCAGGATGTGAGGGAAACAGGGAAAAGGCCTCCACATAGGGGAATTTCCTTTCACCCTTTTGAGCACTTGCAGAAGGTAAAAAGGTCACACAGAATTTGAGGATCTAGAGACTCCTCTTGGCGCCATCTGTTTTAGATGTCTAAGTAGTAATATGGCCAATGCTGTGTACTGAATTTGATGAGGATTTTACATTCCACCAGGCAGGCCCTGTATGCTCAAATCCCCATGACTTACAGAAGAAGTCATCTTTTCCCACACTCAGCCATGGCGGTTTGTGGCTTTGATAGTCTGCGGGGCAAACATACTAATATAGGCTAGCCAACCTGCATCTGGCTTGCCTGTCTATACAACCATAATGTTTGTTTCCATTATCTATGGTACGGAAATGATTTAATGGAATTTTAGTGGGATCCTCTTCATCAAGGATATCCTAATAGGAAAGACCTATATCCAGCTGACAAATGTCTGGGTGGAGAGATGGCCACCAGGTTCCTAAGGGGGCTGTATGCAAGATAGACCATACTTCTTGTCTTGTAGGATTTGTGATCAGCCATTGCTGCTGAACGGGCTAATGAGTGTTAGGTCTACTGGTGGCCAAGGGGAAAGTCTATAGCCTTATCTACGTGGCAAATACACAATTTGAACGGGTTACCAGTCTTTTCCAGTTTCCAGCCAGAGTCTGGACAGGTTGCAGGCTTGAGATGAGAGGCATGGATCCAGGAAGTGATTCCGTCTACTTTTACCGCTGTAGGTGTTATAAGTAGCACCTGGTATGGTCCTTTCCAGCGGGGTTCCAGGGATGACACCTGATGTCCTCTTATGTAGAGGAATTCTCTTACTTGATATCGATGTGGAGTCCCCTCGTCCCCAGGTTGGAAGGCAGTGGCCAGCTGTTTCCACAGGTATAGCTGAGTTCTTTCAAGAGATTTAAGTCTGTCAAGCAAGGGTGTGTGGAAGGGATACTTAGGTCTTAAGAGTTGGGGTTAGGTCCCTTACCAGAGGAGGGGCCCCATAGAGAATTTCATAGGGGGTGATGTTACACAAAGAAACAAAGGGAGTATTTCTTTCATGAAACAGTGCATAAGGCAGGAGCATAGTCTACCCTTTTATGACGGTCTCTAAGCTTAATTTATTTAAGGTCTCTTTAATGCTTCTATTTATTTTTTCATGTGTCCTGAGCTTTGGGGTCTATAAGCACAATGTAACTTCCAATTAATCCCCAGGGTCCTGGCTAACCCCTGGTTAACCTGGCCCATGAACGCCGTTCAATTATCAGACCACATTACATTAGGCAGGCCCTGTCTTTGAAAAATATCTTTCAGGATCTTCTTGACCACCATTTGTGCCGGTTTTTTTTTTTTTTTTTTTTTTTTTTTTTTTTTTTTTTTTTTTTTGTGGGAAAGGCTTCAATCCATCCTGAGAATGTATCTACAAAGACTAGGAGATATTTAAGTCCATATCTCGCTGGCTTAATTTAGGTAAAGTCCACTTCCCAGAATTGTCCTGGTCTGGTTCCTGGTACGTGCTTTCCTGCAGGAAGCTTGGAATGGTAAGCATTAACCAATTAACAGAACCGACAGGCTTTTGTTACCCATTCAGTTATTTCCATTCACTGTGAGTGAGTTAGTCTAAAACTCTGTTCTTGATCCTACAGGAATGGCTGCAGTTTCTTTGAACTAAGTTGATTGAGTTGATGTACATTTTTAACATAGTGTAGGGCTTTCTGAAATTGCAGGCTGGGCTCAGTGAAGTTGAGGTGTTCGGTGTTAGTGTTCTTAGATGTTATCAAAAGCTTGCTGGTGCTCAAAGGGTCCATTGGAATTGGGCATTCTCATTTAACAGCGGGTATAAAGGAGCAGCTATGAACACAAACCCAGGTCCATAACCTGCAAAAGCCAGCAGTTCCAAGAAACTCTCTATGTTGTCTCCTGTTAAATGGGGGTGGTATCTGCACAACGTTTTGTTTCCTGGGGTCAGTGAGCCATCATTTACAGTGCCTAAGGAAATACCCCAGGAAGATTACTTCTTGCTGGCAAATTTGGGCCTTTTTGGCCAAAGCTCTATTCCTGAGTTGAGCAAGCTCAGATAATAGTGCTTGGGTCACAGACTCAAAGTTTTCCTTGGTGTTGGCTGCCAGGAGCAGGACATCCACATATTGAATCAGGGTGACTTCGGGGTGTGTAGTTCTGAAGTTGTTGAGATCTCTGTGAAGGGCTTCATCAAAGAGAGTGGGGGAGATTTTGAACCCCTGTGGGAGTCTAGTCCAAGTTAGTTGACAAGACGTTCCTGTTTCTGGGTCTACCCACTCGAAAGTAAACAGCAACTGACTATCTTTATGCAGAGCCAAGCAAAAGAAAGCATCTTTTAAGTACAGAACAGTATACCATTTTCACTCAGCCACAGCAAAGTGTTTATTGGGGGTCCAGCATGCTGGGGCTCAGAGCTCACTTGAATAGAGCAAAGAGCCCTGAGAACAGCTTTAACAGAGCTTATATACTTTCCTTGGACAGGGCAGGGAGGGAAATTTATTTATGGGTCAGGGCGAGTGTGCAGTTTGCATGCAACTGGGTGAGGGAGTACATTCTGCAGTTTGGCAGTTGGGGATAGCACATTCTGGGAACCAAAATAGCAAACAGTTCTCAAGATTTCAACAGTGTTTTGTTAAGCATACAGAAAAACAGGAAGTGACAAGTGACTATTTTATTAACCTTTCACCAAAGCAAATGGAAAGTGAGCATGGATTCTTAAAAACAACCATGCCCAGGTTGCCTAATGCTCTAAAATATCAATCCTATTGATGACTACATATGTCTTTCTACCTAAGATTATATATTCATCCTCAACCATGTTGAAAATGTCTAACCCTATCACTCACATTATACTTTGCCTGTTTTCCTAATGTCTCTATTGATATCTGCTTTCCAACATATTTTTCCCAGTTCATCATTGTGACTGACTCTTCGTATGTGCTCATATTTACGTTCACTCTCTACCCGAAACCCTATTGCTAATGAACGTTTTGTCCAAATCCTATACTCACTCTTTTTTCAAAACCTACTGACTACCTTCCTAATCCTGCCGACTATTCCTTTTTGACTGGATGTTCTCTAAGACATTTATTCATCCAAGGTACAAGGTCCTCTGCCATTGCATATCGATTTATCTGAGACATCTGTGTAGAACATAATTCAAAGCTAAGTATCGCACTAAAGGGCCCAATTCCCTTCTGGGCTTCAAATCGTACCTAGATTTCAGGTTTTATATTATATTTCACCTATATATTCTTGTGAATATCGCAGGTTCCTAATACCATTATTTATCCCACAGAATGTTTCCTAACCCAAATAAAATATATTATTAACCCTAACCATACACTGTTCCCTCAATCTAACTTTACAAAAGAGCAGGGACAGAGTAGGTCTTACAATACAGGAATGTAGGGAATCTTCCACCTGCTGAGAACCTCAAAGGTTGATGCAGAAATGATCCCTGGAGAAGATGTAGGCAGCTATGAAGGACCTGAGAGAGCAAAAGTCATCTTCCATGGCAAACAAGCTGGTCAGGATGAAGGTATGTGTCTGAATCAGCCTCTCTCCTATTGATATAAAAAAGATGGACCAAAACAACCCTGTGTGGAGAGCTTCTCCTGGGTGTCTATGGTTGATATACCATTCTAACTTCTGAAAGTTTCACAGGAAGTAGGGGCAGCCTCCATCTCAAGGGACCTTTGGAAGCAACTGTAAGGACAAAGTGGTTGCCAAGGCAGTGACCTCATTCCCTTCCTTTAGGAATTGACCTACCTCACTTCTTTGGTGATGAAACTCTCTGAACTTGAGATCCAGGAAGCCAGGCATCCAGAGCCAGGCCCAGTCCCATTCCCAGTGGGCTCACTTGTTTGGATTTACCAAGGAGAGAGTCTGTCTCTCTTGGTACCTAATGGTTTAAGGATGACCAAATGCAAGTAGAGCTCTGAAGACGGGCCTTTCCTGAGAAAGCAGGTAGTGGACAGCACAGGCTCCATACAACTTCACAGAGATGGACAAAGAGACCAGATCTGAGACAGGACAGGCCATTTCGGGGGAACATACTATGGCCCACAAGTCAGAGGACACTCTGTATACTCACAGACTTACTTGGGGAAAGAGGTGCCTTTTTGAGAGTGGGTGTGAGTTTGTGGTTTTGTCTCATGTTCTGAGAATAGGTAGGAAAGGCGGTTTGTTTGGTTTAGAGTGGACTGTTTCTAGAAAGTCCTTTGACAAGGTGAGTGTTTCTGTGTCTGTGTATCCCACTGTGTTCTTGGTTGTACACATTAGAAAAAGGAATGCATCAATGGATGTATCCTGACTAGTAGAAAGCTTTCCAGCATTCATCCTGCCCATTTTAAAAAAGGACTGCTGGTTGCCTTTTTGATGGGCAACACCTACTAACTTTCTAAGTTCCTGTTTTCTTTCTGAATTCTGGCCACTCTCCAGAATAGGCTCATGGTTTTTTGTCCAAGATATATATACCACCTCCAAGCTCTGTGACATGGCCATGTACTGGATTGTTGAAGGGAATGACAAGCATCTCAGAAAACTCAGATATCATTGTGACTAGTATAGTCTCAGTGGAGAAACCCTGCATTGGGATTTGCTTACTTATTGTTATGTTGCTCTGAAGTCAGGAAGGTCTCTGCCTCAGGCCACCCCTTTGTGAATCTTGAAGAAAACAGTTTTCAAATGGAAATGAATGGGCATCACCTGTGGCTCTTTGCTTAATTGCTTTGAAAAGGATGTTCTGAATCAGCCTCATGGCCCTGTGTGTGGCTGTGGCTTAGATTAGCAGCGCCTGATGGATATAAAGAAAGATCCAATGTGTGCATCCAAAACCAAAATGGCAAAAAGATCAGTGATAGTGGATGAAGTCTCTCGCCTTCCTCTGTAAGGTTCCTGACATCCACAAAGTGACAATAGGTATCCTTTGGGTCAAATGAGTTTTTCCAAGCCTTGCAAATTTACTTTGGTTTCCTAATGACTCCAAATCACATAAAGAATCTATACCTGACAGTCAGTAGGCCTCAAATTGGAGAACCAGAGCAGTATTACAGGAAGAACTATGTGATCAATCCTGGTTCACAGGAAGGGTGTTCAGGCCACCCTGAGGTTAGGCAAATGAGTTGCAAGGGAGCTTATTTTGGACACTCTCGTGGGCTGCGCCATTCATGGAAGCCTCTAGCCAAAGGTGATCATGAGTGTATGTATGTAAGAAGATGAGTGCCATGTGGGAGTGTTTTGGATTTAATTGTGGTCATATGTGTGGTGGTTGGAAGAATGACTGGGTCCACCTGGGCTTGAACACTGGTGTGATTCCTCTCAGAGACTGAGTTCTGTAACTGACCTCAGAGATGTAATTGCTTTGGAAAGGGATGTGTCTTAATCAGGCTCTTGGCCCTGTTTGAGGCTGTGGCTTAGATTATCAGCAACAGACGGATCTAAGAAAAGATCCCATGTGTGCATCCAAAACCAAAATGGCCAAAAGAGCAGTCATTGTGGATGAAGTCTCTCGCCTTCCACTGTAAGGTTCTGAAAGAATAAAACAAATTGAAATTGAAACGTAAACAACCAGGTTTTGTAAAGTTTCCAAGCTGCACTCAGAACCTAAAATTCCTGTGGCAGTTAAGACAATTCCTGAAACTGCCCATTAGATGTCTGTTGAAATCTTCCCTGAACACCTAGTTACTTAACAACCCTTTCCCAGAAACCGTGCAGCTCACCACGTATACATCTCAGGGCTTCAACCAATAAATTTAAACTTATACCCCTTCTCAGGGCTGACCAATCACTCCCTGCCTGACCTTTTCCCGCCAATGAATGTGCTAATCATGTTTAAGAGTTGTTATTTGATTTTCCCGTGGTACATGATGATTTCCTAAAGGAGGCAATGATGTATGTAAATCCCTGCTCTCTCTAAAGAATGTATATATACTCTGCTCAAGTTGTTCTCGGGGCTCTTTGATTTTTGGTCCTCTGAAGTGAGCTCTGAGCCCCAGCATGCTGGACCCCCAATAAACCCTTTGCTGATGCATGAGAAAACCTCTTTGTTGTCTTTTCCTCTGACGTTCGCCGCACCTATTTATCTGGAGGCCCCAGGTGAGATATCCGGCAGCGGTGGACGAGAGACCTCAAGGGACTCCTCTCGGGGTTAGTAAGGAGCCTATTTCTGGTTTCGGATTTCAAGTCAGGGCATGGCAAAGTGGCTGTTGGTGAAGAGCATTAGCTCTCTCCTATGGTGTGACAGACCTGTCACAGAGCCCAAGGTCACGTTTCTGGGGGACACTCCGGAAGACTAGGGAAATCAAAGAATAGTAGTTTCCTCATCCCAGATACATTTTGCTTCAGGATTCGGTTTGCCAGCCCATCAGGTTTTGCCAGCTACTCAGTTTGGTTCATTGTCCCGAACTCATGTTGAGTTTACTGTCTGTCTTTATTGCCTAACCCATTAAGATTTACCAGTTACTCAGTTCTAATCTTTTTTTTGGAGTCATGTTAAACATTTACTGTTTGTCTTTTTCTGTGTTGCGTTTGTGTCTTCACTGTCCCTGTTTGAGTAATTCCCATTATGGGACAAAGCACATCCTCTTCTCTGTCTCCGACCCTTGATCATTGGACTGATGTCCGCTCAAGGGCCCAGAATCTTTATTTTCCAGTAAAACGCTGTACCTGGCAGACTCTCTGTGCTTCAGAATGGCCCATCCTCGAAGTTGGATGGCCCCCAGAAGGATCCTTCCACTTTCCTCTAATCCGAAAAGTCAGAGATATTGTCTTTCAGCTTTGGCCACTTGGCCACCCAGATAAAGAGCCATATACCCCTTCCCCCATGATCCTATCATTCAAACCATCCACTCCTCCCCCTCTTCCTTCCATTCTCCCTGAGTCACAATACTGGACACTCCTCCCCCTCCTTATCATCTACTCTCCCTCCCCAACCCCCAACACAGTTCCTGATGATCCTCCAACCGCTGACTCAGCCTCTCCACTGCTATAGGCAATTGGGCCAGACCCAAGCCCTCCAGGGGACTTCTCTGCAGCAGCAGCAGCCCCTCCTCCCCTGGAGGAAGCTGGGCAACCTAAAGGAACCCACCGGAGGCGGATAATAGAAAACTCAGAAGCCCCTGTGATACTCTCTTTCCGTCCCTATGGGCCAATGAACCGACCCAACTGGGACCCCAACACCTTTGAAGGTAAGAAGCATCTGTCCACTTATCGCCGGGCTCTAATAGCGGGTCTCAGAGTGGCCGCCAGAGGGCTGACCAATTTGGCCAAAGTAAGAGAGATTATCCAAGGGCCTAATGAGTCTCCCTCTATGTTTCTGGAGAGAATTATGGAAGAATATAGGAAATATACTCCTTTTGATCCTCAGGCAGAGGACCAAAATGCATCTGTTACAATGGCCTGTATTGAGCAGGCTGCCCAAGATATTAAGAGAAAGTTACAATGTCTAGATGGATTACAAGATACGACCTTAAGAGATTTAGTCAGAGAAGCTGAGAAAGTATATTATAAAAGAGAAACTGAGGAGGAGAGGGAACAGAGGATAGAGAAGGAAAGGGAACAAAAGGGGGATGAAAAAAGCAAAAGGCAGACTAAAACATTGGCTAAGGTTTTGTTCACAGCAGCAAATATGCCAGAAGTTAAAAAGCTTGGAGTCAGGAAGGGATACTTGGGCCCATGCCAAAGGCTGCCCCTGGCCTCAGATCAATGTGCCTACTGTAAAGAAAAAGGACACTGAGCCAAAGAGTGCACCCAAAAGAAGCAACCACGCCAGCATGCCATGCTGACTCTAGAAGAGGACTAGGAATGTTGGGGCTCGGATCTCCTCCCCGAGATCAGGGTAACATTTGAAGTGGAGGGGACTCCAGTGAACTTTGGAGAGGATACAGGAGCAGTATTCTCAGCCCTTAAGACCCCACTGGGCTCCTATCAAATAAATGGTCCCTAGTTCAAGGGGATAATGGCAGTACATATCGGGCTTGGACAACTAAGAGGATTATGGATGTAGGAAAAGGAAAAGTCCAACACTCTTTCCTAGTAATCCCAGAGTGCCCAGCCCCATTGATGCACAGGGATCTGCTTACCAAACTCGGGGCTAGAATAACTTTTAACCCTGATGTTCCCGAAGTGGATGTTCTAAAGCCTTCAGTGAAACCTCCCATAGTCACAGCATTGACTATGTCCGTTGAAGATGAACATCAACTCTTCGCGCTCCCTAGGACTGATCAAAGAGGCAAACTACCACAGAAATGGATAAAAGATTATCCGAATGCCTGGGCAGAAACTGCTGGGTTAGGTCTAGCAATAAAACTACCTCCAATAGAACTAGAATTAAAAGCCTCTGCCTCTCCAATCAGTGTTAAACAATATCCTCTAAGCAAAGAAGCTAAAGATGGGATAAGTCCCCATATTCAGAAATAATTGGCCCTTGGGGTCCTAAGGCCCTGTCAATCAGCCTGGAATACCCCCCTGCTACCAGTAAGAAAGGCAGGAACTAGGGACTACTGTCCTGTTCAAGACCTAAGAGAGATAAACAACAGAGTGCAGGACATTCACCCAACAATACCCAATCCATATAATTTGCTTAGCACTCTGAATCTGGAGCGGGAATGGTACACTGTGCTGGACTTAAAAGATGCTTACTTCTTCTTGCCCCTACATAAGGACAATCAGTTTCTGTTTGCTTTCGAGTGGATAGACCCAGAAACTTTAACATATGGCCAACTAACCTGTACTAGACTCTCACAGGGGTTCAAAAACTCCCCCACTCTATTTGATGAAGCCCTCCACAGGCCTCAGAACTGCACACCCCAAAGTCACCCTACTCCAATATGTGGATGATCTGCTACTGGCAGCCAACACCAAGAAGAACTATGAGTCTGGGACCCAAGCACTATTATCCGAGCTTGTTCGGCTTGGATATAGGGCTTCTGCAAAAAGGACCAAATTTGTCAGCAAGAAGTAATCTTCCAGGGTTATTCTCTTAGGGGTGGCAAAAGATGGCTCAGTGAGCCCAGAAAACAAACCGTTGTGCAGATACCGCCCACATCTAATAAGAGACTATTCAGAGAGTTTCTTGGGACTGCCGGCTTTTGCAGGTTATGGATTCCTGGGTTCGCATCTCTGGCTGCACCTTTATACCCGCTTATAAATGGGGATGCCCATTTCAAATGGACCCCTGAGCACCAAAAAGCTTTTGATAATGTCAAAAAAAGGCACTGCTATCTGCTCCAGCTTTAGCACTCTCAGAAGTAGAAAAACCCTTCACTCTCTACATCGAGAAAACGAAAGGAATAGAACTGGGAGTGTTCACTCAGACTTTGGGACCTTGAAAAAGGCCGGTAGCATTCTTATCAAAAAAATTGGACCCAGTGGCTAGCGGGTGGCCAAGTTGCTTAAGAGCGATAGCAGCGGCAGCCCTTCTAAAAAAAGATGTTCATAAATGAACGTTTGGACAGAAGCTAACCATTATAGCCTCCCATGCCCTGGAGAGCATCATCTGTCAGCCTCCAGAGAGGTGGCTATCAAACTCCAGAATAAACCACTACCAGAGCCTCTGGATTAGCAAAGACAGAATAACTCTGGGACCCCCTGCTCCACTCAACCTGGGTACACTGCTGCCAGAAGAATCATCAGAACCCATCACTCATGAGTGTCAACACATACTGGCAGAGGAAACCAGTATAGGATGAGACTTGAAAGATCCAGCCACTGCCTCACCCAGAAGTCGTATGGTTTACAGACGAGAGCAGCTTCCTCCAAGATGGTAAGCGGCGGGCTGGAGCAGCAATAGTTAGCAAAACTAATGTCATCTGATCCTCTGGTCTCCCAGAAAAGACATCAATCCAAAAGGCAGAACTGATTGCCCTTCCGAAAGCATTGGAACTAGCAACAGGCAAAAGGGCCACCATATTCACTGATAGCCGCTATCCATTTGCCAATGCTAATGTGCACAGGGCTATTTACCAGCAAAGGGGGCTATTAACCTCTGCTGGGAAAGAAATAAAGAACAAAGATGAGATCCTCCACCTTCTCTCAGCAGTGCAGAGCACTAAGGAACTAGGTATAGTGCACTGTCCAGGGCACCAGAAGGGAAACGACCCCATGGCGGTTGGAAACAGAAGGGCAGATGAGGAAACTTAATTGGCAGCCCTAAACGTAGTGACTCTGGTAACTTTTTCCACACCGGGGGGAACAACAATCAGGAGATTTGGCCGCACTGGAACATTCAGGCAACTTATCATCTGAGGAGACAGATACAGGACTCTGGGACCCTTCAGAGCCAAGTTTACTATTTCAAAAAGCCCACCTTTATGTCAAAGACGTACACCAACTCACCCACTTAGGCTGAAAAAAGTTATAGGCACTTCTAAAGGACCGGAGAAAGGACTTATTATTGACTGACTCACAGGGGAAAGAAATAGCTGAGCAGGTGACTAGAGCTTGTCAAGTCTGCCAGTTAGTTAATCCTTACCCATCCAAGCTTCCTGCAGGAAAGCGCTTACGAGGAACCAGAACAGGACAATTCTGGGAAGTGGACTTTACTGAAATTAAGCCAGCAAGGTACGGACTTAAATATCTTCTAGTCTTTGTAGATACTTTTTCAATATGGTTTGAAGCCTTCCCCATGAAGAAACAAAAGGCTCAGAGGGTGGTCAAAAGATTCTATAAGACATTTTTCCAAGGTTCAGCCTGCCTAAGGTAATAGGGTCTGATAATGGACTGGCATTCGTGGCCCAGGTAAGTCAGGGATTCACCAGGACCCTGGGGATTAATTGAAAGTTAAATTGTGCTTATAGACCCCAGAGCTCAGGACAGGTAGAAAGGATGAATAGAAACATCAAAGAGACCTTAACGAAAAAAGCTTGGAGACCGGCATAAAAAATTGAACTCTGCTCCTACCTTAAGCACTGTTTCGTGCAAGAAAAACGCCCTCTGCCTCTTTGTGTAAACTCACCCCTTATGAAATTCTCTATGGTCCCCCTCCTCCAGTAAGGGACCTAACCCCAACTCTGAGACTTAATGATTCCTTTCACACACTCTTTCTTGACAGACTTAAAGCCCTTGAACAAACCCAGCACCCAGCGATACCTGTGGAAACAGTTGGCCACTGCTTATCAGCCTGGAGATGAGGGAACCCCACATCGATATCAAGTGGGAGACTTCATCTACATGAGATGGCATTAGGTGTCATCCCTGGAACCCCGCTGGAAAGGACCATACCAGGTGCTGCTTATAACAACCACAGTGGTGAAAGTGGATGGGATCACTTCCTGGATCCATGCCTCCCATCTCAAGCCTGCGCCCTGTCCGGACTCTGGCTGGAAACTGGAACAGACTGGTAACCGTCTCAAGTTGTGTGTCTGTCATGTGGGTAGGGCTATGGATTCTTCCCCTGACCACCAGCAGTCCTAATCCCCATCAGCTTGTTCAGCAACAATGGCAAGTTATAAATCCTACTGGGCAAGTAGTGTGGTCTATTTCACATACAGCCACCATATGGACTTGGTGGCCATCTCTCCACCCGGATATTTGTCAGATTGCCATAGGCCTGTCTGACTGGGATCTCCCTGACAAAGAGGACCCCCACAGAGATCCCACTCAACCCCAAACCAGGGCAACATAGACCACCTTACCCCATGAATTATGGATATCATCTTCCGCAGCTCAGGTGTAAACTAGCCAATCTTGATTTTTATGTGTGCCCAGCTGATTTCCGAAGTCGCAAACAGGCCCAAACCTATACAGGACCCAGTGACTTTTATTGTAGATCTTGGGGTTGTGAACAAACGGGAGCTGCATGGTGGAACCCAAACTCCCCCGACAGTACGATTCAGGAAGAAAGAAATGACACCTTGATTGATCCCAAGAAATGTGCTGCTAGCCAAGTGGTGTCAAAAACTCACTGTGGAAAGAATAGTCTATGTTACCCCCTCATTTTAACTTTCAATTCCAAAGGAAGGGGCTACCTCGGAACAGCATGGCCTATGGGAAATACGTGGGGAATGCGATTCTATATATATGGCCCTCGTTATGACTTTGGTCACTGGTTCACCATCCGGCTGAAAAAGGAAGAAAATATCACAGCAATAGAGCCCAATCCCCTCAACCAAGGAATTAAGCCTCCTAAACCTCCCATGGCTAGATCTACCAGAACCCCTCTACCATCTCATACTTCCCGGTTTCCGTCTTTGCCTACTTCCCCAGTCCAGAGTACAGCTGACTCCTCCCCCTGGGAACTAATTAAAGGAACCTTTATTGTACTGAACTCCAAACAGTCAGAACTCCTTGCATTTCAGCCCAGGTACTTGACATCTCTGTAAATTATTGTGTAATGGTGCAGATACTCCCCAGGGTGCTCTATTATGATGTAGAATCATTTGAAGGTCTACTAGGGGGAGAAACAACCCGATTTTGCGGGGAGCCAGTGTCCCTTACTCCTGCCATCCTATTGGGGATAGGAGCTGCTGTAGGAGTGGGTATGGGAACAGCTGCTACTATATGTGGGTCACAACAAATGGCCCGATTAGAAACAGCAATAGATAAAGACTTGAAGACGTTAGAGACCACCATCACAGCTTTGCAGGAATCCTTAACTTCTCTCTCTGAAGTTGTTTTAAAGAACAGGCGAGGATTAGACCTCCTCTTCATGAGTGAGGTGGGCCTCTGTGCTGCACTGAGAGAAAAATGTTGTTTTTATGCTGACCATACTGGAGTTGTAAAAGAATCCATGAGTAAATTGAGAAAATGCCTTGAAGAGCACCAGAAAGATAGGGAGATTCAACTAGGGTGGTTTGAGTTATGGTTTACCCAGTCCCCCTGGTTAACTACACTCCTATCAGACTTAGCTGGACCCTTGATCATCCTTATGGTGTTGCTAACTGTAGGACTTTGTTTGCTTAACCACATAGTTTCCTTTCTCCAGGCTCAAATTGGGCAGGAAAAGCTCATTGTAATCAGACAGAAATACGGTCCACTGGCAGAAATAGAATGTGAGACCCCGCAATAATTATGATTTATTATGTTTAAGATTAAAAGTAGTAAGAAAAAGGAGTGGGAAATGAACGAATAAAAGAAATTGAAATTGAAACATAGAACCAGGTTTTTTAAAGTTTCCAAGCTGCACTCGGAACCTGAAATTCCTGTGGCAGTTAAGACAATTCCCGGAACTGCCAATTAGATGTGTGTTGAAATCTTCCCTGACCACCTAGTTACTTAACAACCCCTTTCCAGAAACCGTGCAGCTCACCACATATACATCTCAGGGATTCAACCAATCAGTTTAAACGTATACCCCTTTTCAGGGCTAACCAATCACCCCCTACCCGACCTCTTCCCGCCAATGAATGTACTAATCATGCTTTAGTGTTGTTATTTGATTTTCCCGTGCTATGTGTTGATTTCCTAAAAGAGGATATGATGTATGTAAAGTCCCTGCCCTCTCTAAAGAATGTATATAAACTCTGCTCAAGTTGTTCTTGGGGCTCTTTGTTCTTTGCTCCTCTGAAGTTAGCTCTGAGCCCCAGCATGCTGGACTCCCAATAAACCCTTTGCTGTGACATGAGACAGTCTCTTGATGGTCTTTTCCTCCGACTTTTGACCGACCTTTTCACCTAAGAAGGACCTGAGAGAGCAAAAGTCAACTCCATGTCAACTTCCATGTCAAACAACCTGGTCAGAATGAAGGAATGTGTCTGAATCAGCCTCTCTCTTCTTAATGTAGATGAAATGGACCAAACCAGGCCTGTATACAGAGCTTTTCCTGGGTGCCTATGGTTGATATACCATTCTATCTTGTGAAAGTGTCACAGGAAGTAGGAGCAGCCTCCATCTCATGGGACCATTGGAAGCAACTGCTAGGACAAAGTGGTTTTCCAAGGCAGTGACCTCATTCAGTTGCTGAAGGAAGTGACCTACCACACTTCCTTGGTGATGGAACTCTCTGAACTTGGGACCAGGAAGCCAGCCACCAAGAGCAAGTCCCAGTCCTAGTCCCAGTGGTCTCAATTGTTTGGATTTACCAAGGACAGAATCAGTCTTTCTTGGTACCTACTTATGTGATGATGGCCAAATTCCAGGAGAGCTCTGAAGAGGGACTTTTCTGAGAAAGCAGGTAGTGGCTCAACCATGGCTCCTGACAACTTCAAAGAGTTGGCAAAGAAGACCAGATCTGAGGCAAGACAGGCCATTTCAGGGGAACATAGTATGGCCCACCAGTCAGAGGACACTCAGGATAGTCACAGACATACTTGGGGAAAGGAGGTGCCATTGTGGGTGTCGGTGTGAGTTTGTGGTTTTATCTCATGTTCTGAGAATAGGTAGGAAAGGCAGTTTGTAGGTTTGGACTGGAAAGTTTCTAGAAAGTCGTTTGACAACACGAGTGTTTCTATGTCTGTGTATCCCACTGTATCCGTGTTGTAGACATTTGAAAAGCAAATGCATCAATGGTTGTGTCCTGTCTAGTAGAAAGCTTCCCAGCATTCATCCTGCCCAATTTAAGAATGTAGAGCGGCTTGCCTTATGGATGGGGAACACCTACTATCTTCCTAAGTTCCTCTTTTCCTCCTGAATACTTGCCACTCTCCAGAGTAGCCTTATGGTTTGGTGTCCAAGATATGTACCACCTCCAAGCTCTGTGACATGGCCATGTACTGGATAGTTGAAGGGAATGGGAGCATCTCAGAAAACTCAGATATCAGTGTGACCAGTAAAGTCTCAGTGGAAAAACCCTGCTTTGGGCCATTTGCTTACTTATGTTTCTATTACCCTGAATGTCAGGAAGGTCTTTGCCTCAGGCCACCCCTTTGTGAAGCCTGAAAAAAACAGGTTTCAAATGGAAATGAATGGTCATCACCTGTGGCTCTTTGCTTAATTGCTTTGGAAAGGGATGAGTCTGAATCAGCCACTTGGCCCGGTGTGACAGCAGTGGCTTAGATTCTCAGCATCTGATGGACCTAAAGAAAGTTTCCAAGTGTGCATCCAAAACCAAAATGGCCAAAAGAGCAGTCATTGTGGATGAAGTCTCTCGCTTTCCTCTGTAAGCTTCCTGAGCTAAATCAAGTGAGAATAGGGATCTTTGGGTCAAGTCAGTTCTTCAAAGCCCTGCAGAGGCTAGCCGATAGGTGCTTGGGTTTTCTCATGAAACCAATTCACATAAAGAATCTATACCAGACAGTCATTAGCCCTCAAATTTGAGAAGCGGAGCAGATATAGAGCAGGCCTATTTGATCACTCTTGGTTCACTGGAAGGGTGTCCAGGCCACCCTGACTTTAGGCAAATGAGGGGCAAGGCTGCTTATTTTGAACAGTGTATTTGTCTGTGCCCTTCATGGAAACCTCCAGCCAGAGTTCATGATGAGTGTCTATGTGGAAGAAGATGAGGGCCATGTGGGAGTGATTTAGTTTTAATTGTGGTCATTTGTGTGGTGGTTGTAAGAGATGGCTGAATCCACCGGGGCTTGAACTCTGGTGTGATTCCTCTTAGAGACTGCGTTATGGAACTGACGTCAGAGAAGTATTGCCATGAATTGTGTTGGAATTTAACGAGGCCACGCATGAGAGTCGCCCTTGGAAACTGAGATCTAAGCCCAGAGTGGCTTTCCACAGCACACTGGGAATCTCAGCAGGATATCACATGATTTTATTCTGAAAAACTTGGCAGCCATAGTTGAGAGTCAAAACACACATGGACCTCACATTGTAGACCTCAATTGGCCTGGCTTCATGTGACCTTTTTTCCACTCTTTGGGAAGCCTTGCCTGTGAGAGTTCTCCAGAGTATTCCTTGAAATGTGCTTCCTCAAAATTTAATGGTTCCTTAATGAATTGAAACCCACAGTTTCTCCAACTTCATCTTAGGAAATGGCTAGATAAATACTCTGAAATTTTTGAAATTCCCATGACCACCTGCAACTGGAGAATATTTGGATGTCCTGTTGCTGATCATGAGTATACCAGAGAGTGCCTTGATTGACTGGGATTCATGAAAATGGTTTAGAACAGAGATGCCAGTATGTTGGGGCCTGCTGAGTAGTGGGTCCAGAGCTGTTGTGTGCAGGTTTGTGATGAAACATCTGTGGTCGGGCCATGTGTATCTGCCATTGACTTCCAAATGAATTGTGGCTGACATGATGCAGACAGGAATCACTAATATGTCTGAAACCACTCCATTAAAGGCATCTTGTTATATGGAGATGTTTCAGGGCAATGTTCAGAATCCGGTTGCTATGGTCAAGGGGGTTAGCTATGTGGGATAGAAGGCTGGTTGGTGCATTCTTCTGCAGACCCTGACCCACCAAAAGTGACAGAACTAACTCCAGCACTGTGTCCCAGTTGAACTCCTTGTATTTCTTTTTTTTTAATTAATTTTTATTGTAGGTTGTACAAAACATTACATAGTTCTTGATATATCATATTTCACACTTTGATTCAAGTGGGATATGAGCTCCCATTTTTACCCCATATACAGATTGCAGAATCACAACAGTTGCAGAACCATTGTTTTACATATTGCCATTCTGGTGTCTGTTGTATTCTGCTGCCTTTCCTACCCTCTACTATCCCCCCTCCCACCTCCCCTCCCCTCTTCTCTCTCTACCGCCTCTACTGTAATTCATTTCTCCCCCTTATATTTTTCCTCCTTTTTCCTCACTTCCTCTTCTATGTAATTTTTTATACCCCTGAGGGTCTCCTTCCATTTACATGCAATTTCCCTTCTCTCTCCCTTTCCCTTTCACCTCTCATCCCTGTTTAATGTTAATCTTCTTCTCATGCTCTTTGTCCCTACTCTGTTCTTAGTTACTCTCCTTATATCAAAGAAGATATTTGGCATTTGTTTTTAAGGGATTGGCTAGCTTCACTTAGCATAATCTGCACTAATGCCATCCATTTTTCTCCAAATTCTAAGATTTTGTCTTTTCTTAATGCAGAGTAATACTCCATTGTGTATAAATGCCACATTTTTTTATCCATTCGTCTATTGAAGGGCATCTAGGTTGGTTCCACAGTCTTGCTATTGTGAATTATGCTGCTATGAACATGGATGTAGCAGTGTCCCTATAGTGTGCTCTTTTTAGGTCTTTAGGGAATAGACCGAGTAGGGGAATAGCTGGATCAAATGGTGGTTCCATTCCGAGCTTTCCAAGAAATCTCCATACTGCTTTCCAAACTGGCCACACCAATTTGCAGTCCCACCAGCAATGTACAAGAGTACCCTTTTCCCCACATCCTCGCCAGCACTTGTTGCTGTTTGACTTCCTAATGGCTGCCAATCTTACTGGAGTGAGATGGTATCTTAGGGTGGTTTTGATTTGCATTTCTCTGACTGCTAGAGATGGTGAGCATTTTTTCATATACTTGTTGATAGATTGTATGTCCTCCTCTGAGAAGTGTCTGTTCAGGTCCTTGGCTCATTTGTTGATTGGGTTATTCGTTATCTCATTGTTTAATTTTTTTAGTTCTTTGTATATTCTGGATATTAGGGCTCTATCTGAAGTGTGAGGACTAAAGATTTGTTCCCAGGATGTAGGCTCCCTATTTACCTCTCTTATTGTTTCTTTTGCTGAGAAAAAACTTTTTAGTTTGAGTACGTCCCATTTGTTGATTCTAGTTATTAACTGTTGTGCTATGGGTGTCCTATTGAGGAATTTGGAGCCCGACCCCACAGTATGTAGATCATAGCCAACTTTTTCTTCTATCAGACGCCATGTCTCTGATTTGATCTCAAGTTCCTTGATCCACTTTGAGTTAACTTTTGTGCATGGTGAGAGAAAGGGATTCAGTTTTATTTTGTTGCATATGGATTTCCAGTTTTCCCAACACCATTTGTTGAAGATGCTATCCTTCTTCCATTTCATGTTTTTAGCCCCTTTATTGAATATAAGATAGTTGTAGTTTTGTGGATTGGTTTCTGTGTCCTCTATTCTGTACCATTGGTCCACCCGCCTGTTTTGGTACCAGTACCATGCTGTTTAGAAGTCAGTTCGGTTTGAAGTCTGGTTGTGGAAGAACAGGTTGTAAAGTCATCTGGGGATGGGTTCTTCTATGAGAGAAACAAAAAACATGAGTACTGAATAAATGTTGCAGCAGCTGGAACATGTCACTGTATAGAAGTTCCCTCACAAGCCTTTAATATCCCCAGTTATCAGGACTGTTAACTTAATATTTAACTTTTAGTGTTACAGTTGTCCCTCCCCATAAAATACAGTTTAATAATTTAATGTCATCTGATCTTGCAAAATCCTTTTAGAATGACCTCTGTGTCTAATAGAGACACCTTTAATTCTCTTACTCAGGGCTGGATAATCATACTTACAAATACCAAGCCTATGTGTTTAGCTTAAGAATATCTGTAGGCCTTAAACTAAAAACTTCTGCCTCTGGCAGATCCTTTTGATAGTCTCATTTTATAGTTATCAGGCATTCCTGTCTGAGAATCCTTCTTTGTAGCCTCCAGTCTTACTTATTTTGGGAGGCTAACATGAAGTGAATACCATAATATATTATTATTACTATTATTATATAAAATGCCCAGGAATGGCTGTATTTTGTTTTTAACTGTCTATTCTAAGTGTTTAATATGAAGCAGTCAAATTGACTTTTGTTTCTCTATATTGTGAACAGTCAGCTGAGCTTTTATGGGAGTCATTCTTGGGGAAAATTGAGAGCAGCTTCTCAGTTCTGCTAGTGCCATTTGCGCTAGGTGGGTCCAGGTCTTCCTTGACCATGTGGCTTCCCTTGGAAGCATCAGGGATGTCTCCCTTCTCTGATGACTATCCTCTTTGTAGCAATGCACTGATTGGCTTTCTGTTCTCCAGTGGTCTTATTAATCTCCCTGATCAGGAGGTTATGTGGTTCAGAGTTGCAAAGCTCTTTAGAGAAGTCCGCTGTTCTCTGGATACAGACTGACTCAGAGGGCAAGAGCCAAATATTAGTTTCCTTGTCCCTTTTCATTTTACTTTAATTTTAAATCCTAATCTTAAACATCCATCAAATAAATTTTAACAGCCTTATATTAAGAGTACTGGGCTTTCATGTCTATAATTTAAAATTATTTAACTTTTTATTAATTGGGATCTGTATTATTCTGTCTGTCCTGTAGGTGATGGGTTATTATCTTAAATTAACCCATGCTGTGTTCTTAAAGCAACACTTCTGTAAAACACTAACAGGAAATCTTTATGTCACCTATAAGGAAATTACAAAATAAAATTAACAAGAGTAAACATACACAGTTCTTGTAATAGCTACCCTGAATTTTTTGGCTGAGTTATAGATTACATCCCCTTTTTGAGATGCTAGTGATCTTGACCGAAAAAAAAAAAAAAAAAAAACTTTTGAACATAACTTTAAATGAAAGAACATCTGACCTACTGCTTTCGTAGTCATTCTCACATATAGTAAGATGGGACACAGAGCCTTATCTCAGGTAAGGCAGTGCTCATTATAAATCTTAAGTGTTTTAGTTCTAAAGCTAATCTTTGTTTTGAAAATATCATTTTACAAAGTTTACATAAATTTTTTGAGGTCACATGAACATTAGTTAACACCATATGATATAACATTTAAAACATTAATTAAAGAAAGGCTGAAACTTTTTAACCTTTACATAGATTAGGCTCTCATTAACTTAAAAATACATATAAATTGTTCCCCAATGTAAAAAGTAACATAAAAGTTTACATATCTTATTGATTTCAGGTAAATAAATCCCCAATATATTTTTTTACCATACAACTTCAGAACACCAGCTTGATGTAATGCTGTTTTAAAGTTTCTACCTTACAGACTTGTATACCTGGAAGATATAAGCACATTAATAGCATCACAACTGCATTGATGTTTCTACATTAACCAAGTTTAGCTTTTAAAGAAATGGCAGTACAGTGCTTTAAAATAACAGTTCTTATTTAATCAGTTGTTTAATTTTTATGGTTGCTAGCTCTAGAAAAAATAAAACTTAATAAACACAATGTTATGGGTAAACTTATGTTTAAGAAATTTTTGTCTCTTTAACACATGACTGATTTTTACAATCTTATACAGACTTTAGGACAAACTTATACAGACCTTAGTAAATCAACCAGATATCTAACAAAAGTACTCTTGAATGAGTAATCCCATATCAAATTTACATTACTTATTTTTCAAAATATTAGACAAATGTATTGAACAGTGTAAGCGATTTTTTTGTTGAAGGAAAAGTCCTAGAACCAAGGCATATTAGACCTTTTGTCGGCATTAATATTTTATTAGATTTTTGAACACCTTGAAAAACTTGTAAGCTTAAATTTAAAGACATTTATTTTTATCTGTTTATCCAATTTAAATTGAACCAATTAAATCAGGTGAATTTAAGTTCTTTGAATCCACTTTTTAAAATTTGTTTTTATGAGTGCTTTTTTTTATGAGTGCTCCATATATATGTTAATTTGTATATCATCAATATGATATACGGATATATGTATATATAGACATACAACACATAACAAATGTGTGCACACATAATAATAGTAAAGGCCTTGTAGCTTTTTGCAGGTGAAATCTCCACTGAAATGTTTCAAAAACTCCACTGTTGGTCAAAGATAGAAATGATCAGAAAAACATTAACCTAGGTCTGTATGATCAAAATCATGAGCTCAAAAAAAAATACAGAATCTAAGGAAAAAAATTAGAGTCCTGGAAAAAATGATTGGCCAGTAATTAGTAAATACCATACAATTCAACTTTTTTCCCCCCTTAGGCCTCAGATCAGTCTCCTACTGAGCTTTCAGGCTTCTTTCATTTGAATTTCAACATAAGTCCTGGCTGAGGTCTGGAAGGAGGAGGAAAAAACTGCTATTCTGAGCAGACACCTCAGGCCTAAGGCATTTTAACCATAATTTTCAGATTCGGATGTTGAAATTTGATACAATTTTAAGATAAAATTCACAAAATTTTATATCTTTACATCTTGTTTTGTCAACAGATACCTTACTATGATTTACTATCCTTGTCCAAATGAATGCACTGGTACACACTGTGACATTTTCCCAGTCTACCCAATTCAAAATTAGTGAAAAACAAAACTGAATGTTTGGGAAGTTACTTGCCAACTTGGAAGTAGAGTTCTTTAGTTTTCCATCATAAGAATTTAAGTTATCTGGCATGAATTATCTGAAATCATAAACTAAACAATTCCCTAAACCCGACTTTTAACTGCAAGATTGAGCAATGCTTCATAAACCCATTCAGATACCAGATTGTTACAATAAAACATCATCATTAAAACACACATTGAGCTAAGATCATTCCCAAGAAACAATTTATAATATCAGCACATTATTCCACATGTCTTAAAGGGCCAGAAACAAAGACACAAGACAGACAGAAAGGAGCTCCAGACTATGGCTGACAAACAGAAGCCTTAAAAACAGAGCAGATAAGAGAAAAATCTCCTACACCAGTGGCACGATAGATGTCCCCACAAGAGGATCAGATGTTTTCACAGAGTGGCAACCTGAAATGTAATATCAAGTGTTTCCATGGTGACTTTACTGCATTTAGTGTCCCTTTTACTTTTTCTGTTTTTTAAGAAGACAGGGGTGGCATAATTTTTACAGTGCAGGGAAGTAAAGAGGGAATTCCCTGAAGCAACAGGGCTTTGGCAGCTGCTGGGAGTCCCTCAGTCCCTCCTTTTACTTACAGGATTAGCTCCTCTTGTTTGGTTCCACCCCAAGCACGCTCCATCTCCTAACATTTCAATAGTCAGCTTTCAAAAAGTTCCTGGGCGTTGGGGGGGTGTTTATCAAAATTTGTAACTTAAAGTTTGGTTCCTGACCTTGAAGCGAATTAATACCTATTTAATAATGAGGACAGGGTTTGAGAAAAATAAAAAGGGAGGTTTACTGCTTTGCTAACAAAGCATAAACACAGGGAACTCTGCCCAAAAGTTGTGACTCTCTTGATCTGGAGCGACAAGGGGTTTTAAAAAAGTTTCCATTGTTAACCTGGGAGATACTCTGTTTTTAGGTCACCAGCAGGCATTGCCCTGTGCAGTGGATGGGCTCCAGGCAGCCAGCTAGGGGCTTCTCTTATCCTGCTTAACAAAGGGGTGTAAACTTCATCACAGTTCCTTAGAGCACAGTCCAAAGGGGTGTCAGGCTTACTTGCTTTATTATCCATTTTTACATCCAATATCCTTAAGTTTTTAACCACAGAAATCACACAACAAGATGCACAAAAACAAACAAACAAAAACATATAAAACACAGAACAAAACACAAAGAAACACAAACCTGGCGAAGATACAGAAAAACAGAGGAGCAATGCAACGTCTTGCTGAAGCTCCGAGGTAGGAGCTCCTGCGTGCCTGGCTGCACCTTTCTACTCTTTCAGAGAAATTCCCTACAGAACAGAACAGAGGACAGGACAATTCTTGTTACTGTCCAGGACAGGAGTATATGTGAGCTTCCCCAGGCCACCTCTCTGTCATCAGAAGACATCTCACTTAACCGGATATCAGATGTTATAATGGCACCACTTACATATGGAGGCTTCCTCCACCAGGTGCTTGCTAATAGTTTTAGTGTGATGGTTCAGTGCAGTGCTCCCCGGACCAAAGGCTCACTCCAAGGCCTTGGAACTTGGCTTTCCAGATCTGAGTCCTGGAGGAAAGGCCAGCTTCATAATTTCCAGCAGTCTGGTCTTGTAATCTGGTTGGGTCATCTCGCTGAGGAACTCCAAAATGTTAGACCAGGATGCAAGAAAAAACCACTGACCCCAATTAAAATCAAATTAAGGCAAGCTTATTAGTTCAACCAGCCAGGCTGACTCTCCTTCTCAAAACGGTGGAAAAAAGACAGCGTCCCCACCTTTCCTACACCCCAGCTTTATAGCCCAAAAAGTTACACAAAAAGGAAGTTTCAGAAAACAGAACGTTGACAAGCATCACACTAATTGTAGTTCACATTTTTTTTCGCTGCCCCAGCATCAGAAATTATGAAGACCATTAGAGCCTCAGAGAGGGTCGTTGTCTGGCCAGGGAAGGCCAATATTTATGAGGTGTCACTAAAGTTTCAGAGAGGGCTGTGATATGGTCAGAACTCTAGGCATGGGTGAGTTCAAGGAATGGGCAGGCATTCCAATCAGGTTCAGAATTTGCAGTAATTTATAGTAAAGCAAAAATTATCTTTCCATGCCTTTGTGGCAAGATGGCTCCCAATATTAACGAAAGATCAGGTTGGGTGATCACCCCTGTTCCTTACTTTTGGAAACTCCTCTACCACCTCCAAGGTTGTGAACTCCTGAGCATTTTCCATTCCATAAATGTATTCACAGAATTTCTAACTCTTGTCCTCTAATTGTGTCTTCCTTGGGGCAAAGGTAATGTCAAGGCATTGTTCTGGATGAGAGTGGGAAGATTATTGAATACCCCATATTTGCATACACATTGGATTCATTTTCCAATTTTCCATTCAAAATACTTTATCCCTGACAATAACCCATACCCTACTAGATTCTAACTACTAATACTAATATGATGGAGAAAAATAACCCAAACAGAATTGAAATACAAGCAGTTCAGAGGAGGCATGGTGTATATTGGACTTGCCTTTTGCAATATAATGGGTAGGTGTTATAAATCTAGTCAACTTTTAATTGAAATAGTTCTCCATGTGTTTTTAAAGTTAATAAATATGTGAATTCCTCTCTCGCTTTCTCTGTAGCCTATTCAGCACATGTATTTTTATATGCACATATAGAATTATATATTATATATATATATATATATATATATATATATATATATATATATATATATATATATATATATATTATATATATATATATATATATATATTATATATATATATATATATATATATATATATATATATATATATATATATATATATATATATATATATATATATATATATATATATATATATATATATATATATATATATATATATATAGACATATATATTGCTACTTTTTAATGTCTGTCTTTGTTTGTGTGTGTATATATATATATATATATATATATATATATATATATATATATATACACACACACACACACACTCTCCAGATTTTTCAAAATATGAAATTTATGAGTCTTATATACACTCCCCAAATTCATTCATGTTCATGTATGTGGATTAATAATCAACTTTTTACAAGATTATTCTCAGAAATATTCATCAACCTGAAATACATATTTGTTTCCTAGTACTGAAAACTAACTTCAGTGAAAGGTGCATACAAATTCTAATATTTCTGCAGTAACTGACCTAGTTTAACATCAATGCAACTAGATTCCTATGGGACATGATGTGTATTTTGACGTTCATTTTTATTCAACACTGGTACATTACTATTTCTTCAGTTTATGCACATCATAGGATATATATTTCATCCACTATTTAGCAAATTTATAGGCCTTTGTTTCACTTTCAATCACTTCCTTCTCCAGAACTCATGTATTTCTCTATGTTTCTTGACTGATCTTTTCATGAGACTTCTTTCCAAACACATTACTTTTGATTTCCATAATCACTTTTGAAACAAAACTCAAACACCCTTCATGATAAACCATAACCCTAAGATGAACATTAGATATATAACTGGTTGGAATGAATGATATTATATCAATATAACATTTCTTATGTATTTTCAGATATCACTTCAATCAATTATTTAAAGTGGATCCAGTTATACTATTTATTCACAGTATGGTCTATTCATGCATTAACTCTATATTCATAAATACAAGGTACACCTATTTCTACCCCCATACTAATTTATACGTCTTCAAAATATTGCTCCTAGAAATGGTGGAAGAAATACTCATGACACCTGATCCACATATACATTATATCACAGAATATTCTGGACACAAAAAGCAAAGGTCACACTTATGATTGTACCAAAGCCTAAATGGAAAGTGAACATGGATTACTAAATACATCCATGTCCAGGTTGCCTAATGCTCTCAAATGTCAATCCAATTGATGACTACATATTTGTTTCTTCTTAAGATTATATATTCAACCTCAAGCCTGTTGAAAATGTCTAATCCTATCACTCTCTTTATACTTTGCTTGATTTCCTAATGTCTCTATTGATATCTGCTTTCCTACATGTTATTCCCAGTTCGTCATTTTGACTGACTCTTCACATGTGCTCACATTTACATTCACTCTCTACCCAAAACCCTATTGCTAAAGAACTTTTGTTCCAAATCCTATACTCACTCTTCTTTCTAAGCCTATCGACTACGTTCTTAATTCTACTGACTATCTCTTTTTGACTGGATGTTCTCTTCAACATTCAATCATCCAAGGTACAAGGTCCTATGCCTTTGTATATTGATTTATCTGAGACAAATGTGCAGCACATAATTCAAAGCTAAGTATCCCACTAAAGGGCCCAATGCCTTTCTGGGTTTCAAATCTTACCTAAATTTTTGATTTCATACTTAGATGTCACCTATATACTCTTGTAAATACCGCAGGTTGCCAATAACATTATTCATTCCGCAGAATGATTCCTAACCCAAATCAAAGCTGTTATTACACATAACCATAAACTCTACCCTTAATATAACATACCGAAAAGCTGGGAGAGAGTTGGTCTTACAATATAGGAATATAGGTGACCTTTCACCTGATGAGAACCTCAAAGATCCATGGAGAAATGATCCTTGGAGATGTAGGCAGCTGTGTAGGACCTGAGGGAGCAATAGTCATCTTCCATGGCAAACAACCTTTTCAGGATGAATTGATGTGTCTGAATCAGCCTCTCTCTTTTTATTGTAGAGAAGATAGACCAAACCAGGCCTGTGTGCATAGCAGTTCCCAAGTTCCTATGGTTGATATACAATTCTAACTTCTGAATATGTTACAGTATGTAGGGGCAGCCGCCATCTCATGGGAACATTGGATGCAACTGTTAGGACAAAGTGGTTACCAAAGCAGTGACCTCATTCAGTTCCTGAAGGAAGTGACCTTACCTCACTTCCTTGGTGATAGAATTCTCTGAACTTGGGATCCAGGAAGCCAAGCACCCAGAGCCAGTCCCAGTCCAAGTGCCAGTGGGCTAACTTGTTTGCTTTTCCCAAGGACAGAGTCAGTCTTTCTTGGTACCTACTGATGTGAGGATGGACAAATGCCAGCAGAGCTCTGAAGAGAGGCCTATCCTGAGAAAGCAGGTAGTGGCTCACCGCTGGCACCTGACAACTTCACAGAGTTGGCCAAGGAGACCAAATCTGAGACAGGACAGGCCATTTCGTGGGAACATTATATGGTCCACCAGTCAGAAGACACTCCGGATCATCACAGACCTACTTGGGGGAAGAAGGTGCCTTTGCTGTTGTGGGTGTGAGTTTGTGGTGTTTTCTCATGTTCTGAAAATAGGTAGGAAAGGCGGTTTGTTTGGTTTGGAGTGGACTGTTTCTAGAAAGTCTTTTGACATGGTGAGTGTTTCTATATCTGTGTATCCCACTGTATCCGTGGTTGCAGACATTAGAAAAGAGAATGCATTAATGGATGTGTTGTCTCTAGTAGAAAGCTTCCCAGCATTCATCTTGCCCATTTGATGAATGGACTGCAGCTTGCCTTATGGATGGGCAAAACCTACTATCTCCCTAAGTTCCTGTTTTCTTCATGAATTCTGGCCACTCTCCAGAATAGGCTCATGTATCACCAGAAGGCTCTGTGACATGGCCATGTACTGGATAGCTGAAGGAATGGGAGCTTCTCAGAAAACTCAGATATCAGTGTGACCAGTAAATTCTCAGTGGAGAAACCCTGCTTTGGGCCATTTGCTTACTTAGGTTTCTATTAACCTAAATTTCAGGAAGGTCATTGCCTCAGGCCACACATTTGTGAAGCCTGATGAAAACTGTTTTCATATGGAAAAGAATGAGCATGACCTGTGGCTCTTTGCTTAATTGCTTTGGAATAGGATGTGTCTGAATCAGCCTCTTGTCCTTGTGTGAGGTTGTGGCTTAGATTCTCAGCACCTGATGAATCTAAAGAAAGATCCCATGTTTTTCCAAAACAAAAATGGCCAAAAGAGAAGTCATTGTGGATGAATTTTTTTGCCTTCTTGTGTTAGGTTCCTGACCTTCATCAAGTGAGAATAGGAATCATTTGGGTCAAATGAGTTCTTCAAATCCCTGAAGAGGCTAGCCCATAGGTGCTTCGGATTTCTCATGACTCCAAATCAGAAAAAAGAATATATACCTGACAGCACGTAGGACTCAAATTGGAGAAGTGGAACACTTTAACAACAGGAATATTTCATCACTCCTGATTCACAGGAAAAGTGCCCAGGCCACCGTGATTTTAAGCAAATGAGGGGCAATTGAGCTTATTTTGGACACTTTCTTGGGCTATGACCCTCATAGTAACCTTCAGCAAGACATAATGATGAGTGTCTATATGGAAGAAGATGACGGCCATGTGGGAGTGTTTTGGATTTAATTGTGGTTATTTTTGTGGCGGTTGGAATGGATGACTGGGTTCACCTGGGAACAAACTCTGGTGTAATTCTCCTTAGAGACTGAGTTCTGGAACTGAACTCAGAGAAGTATTTCCATGAAATGTGTTGGGATTTTAAAAGGTCATTCATGAGAGTCGCCCTTGGAAACTGAGATCTAGGCCCAGGGTGGCTTTCCACAGACCACTGGGAATCTCAGCTAGCATATCACATGATTTTATTTTGAAAGACTTGGCAGCCATAGTTGAGAGTTAAAACACACATGGACCTCACATTGTACATCTCAATTGGCCTGGCTTCATGTGGCATTTTGGTCACTCTTTGGGAAGCCTTGCCTGTGGGAGTTCTCCAGAGCTTTCATTGAAATGAGCTTTCTCAAAACTTAATGGTTCCTGAATGAATTGAAACCCACAGTGCCTCCAACTTCATCCTTGAAAAATGGCTAGATAAATACCATGAAATTTTGGAAATTCCCATGACCAGGTGGCACTGGAGAAACTTTGGATTTCCTGTTGCTGATCATGAGTATACCTGACATTGCCTTGTTTGACTGGGTTTCATGAAAATGGTGTAGAACAGAGATGCCAGTAATTTGGGGCATGCCGAGTAGGGGTGGGCAGGTGTGTGATAAAACATCATGGTGGGGCCATGTGGATCTGCCATTGTCTTCCAAATGGCTTGTGACTGACATGGTGCAGCCCGCAGACCCTTATATGTAAAGGCATCTTGTTATATGGAAAGCTTTCTGGGAAATGTTCAGAATCAGGTTGCTATGGTTATTGGTGCAATTTATGTGGGAAAGAAGCCTTGTTGGTGTATTCTCCTGCAGACCCTCACCCACCACACGTGACAGAACTCCCTCCAGCACTGTGTCCCAGTTAGCTCCTTGCATTTTGTGAAGCAAATACCAAACTCCCAGTGCAGCAGCAAAAATACCACAAAAAGTGGAGGATGACCAAATGGCTTAACAGTCCACACAGGGAGACACTTAGCCCACAGTGACCACAGTTTAACTACAAAGAGAGGATTTAGCACTGCTGCCTCATGTTCATTGGAAAATAAGAAACCATGTCCTTCAGGTCACATAGATGCAGACCCAGCTTTGATGGTCTCACTACAAAGGAAGCCAAATCTCCTGACAACAACATATATTTCAAGTGCCCAAACTCAGAGGCAGTTTTTCAAATAGTTTTTAGGCTCTCAGAGCTCCATGTTTGTGGAGTGTTTACACTGTCCCTTACTTTTGGAAACTCCTCTACCACCTCCAAGTATGTGAACTCCCGAGCATTTTCCATTCCAGATATGTATTCACAGATTTTCACACTTTTCTACTCTAATTGTGTCTAACTTGGGGCGAAGGTAATGTCAAGGCATTGTTCTGGATGTGAGTGGGAAGATTTTTGTGTAGCACATATTTACATACACATTGAATTCATTTTCCAATTTTCCATTTGAAATACTGAATTCCTGACACTAACCCATACCATACCAGACTCTTACTAATAATCCTAATATGATGGTAAAAAATAACCCAAACAGAATAGAAATACAAGCCGTTGAGAGGAGGCATGGTGTGTAGTTGGAATTGCCTTTTGCATTATATAGTATAGGAGTTATAAATCTAGTCAATTTTTTGTTGAAATAATTAAACATGTGTTTTTAAAGTTAACATATATGGGAATCCTGTCTCCCTTTCTCTGTAGCCTATTCAGCACATGTATTTTTATATGCACATATAGAGTCCTACTGGGTATCACACGTACATACTTGTGAGGTAGCTGAATTGGCAGATAAAAATTGTGAGAAGAGATCACTCCTCCTAAACGCTGTTGGAACTGAAAATTCAACCTATGGGTGAGCTTCCTAGTTGAATAACATTATACATGAATCCATGTTCAGTAAAATGAATATTTTTGCATCTGTGGATTTTATATATTTCATGATGAATTTCGATTGGAATATATATTGCTACTTTCTTTTTCGGTTTTTTGGTTGCTCAAAACATTACATAGCTCTTGACATAGCATATTTCATACATTGGATTCAAGTGGGTTATGAACTCACATTTTTACCCCAATTATAGATTGCAGAATCACATTGGTTACACATTCACATTTTTACATAATGCCCTATTAGTTACTGTTGAATTCTGCTACCTTTCCTATACTCTACTATCCCCCCTCCCTTCCCCTCCCATCTTCTCTCTCTACCCCATATACTGTAATTCTTTTCTCTCCTTGTTTATTTTCCCATTCCCCTCACAACCTCTTATATGTAATTTTGTGTAACAATGAGGGTCTCCCTCCATTATCATGCAATTTCCCTTTTCTCTTCGTTTCCTTCCCACCTCATGTCTCTGTTTAATGTTAATCTTTTCTTCCTGCTCTTCCTCCCTGTTCTGTTCTTAGTTGCTCTCATTATATCCAAGAAGACATTTGGTATTTGTTTTTTAGGGATTGGCTAGCTTCACTAAGCATTATCTGCTCTAGTACCATCCATTTCCCTGAAAATTCCATGATTTTGTCATATTTTAGTGCTGCATAATACTCCATGGTGTATAAATGCCACATTTTTGTTATCCATTCATCTATTAGAGGGCATCGGGGTTGGGTCCACAGTGTAGCCATTGTGAATTGTACTGCTATGAACAACAGCAGTATCCCTGAGGTTTACTCTTTTAAGGTCTTCAGGGAATAGTCCGAAAAGGGCAATAGCTGGGTCAAATTGTGGTTCCATTAACAGCTTTCCCAAGAATCTCCATACTGCTTTCCAAATTGGCTGCACCAGTTTGCGGGAACAGCTCTCCACATAGGCCTGGTTTGGTCCATCTTCTTGACATTAAGAAGAGAGAGGCTTACTCAGACACACCCCTTCATCCTGACCAGGTTGTTTGCCATAGAAGATGACTTTTGGTCTCTCAGGTCCTTCATAGCTGCCTACATCTTCTCCAAGGATCAAATCTGCAAGGACCTTTGAGGTTCTCAGAAGGTGGAAGATCCCATACATTGATGAAATGGAAGACGAACTCTGTCCATGCTCTTCTGTAAAGTTAGATTGAGGGAACAGTGTATGGTTAGGGTTAAAAACATGTTCGATTTGGGTTAGGAATCATTCTGCTTGATGAATAATGGTATTGGGAACCTGCGATATTTATAAGACTTTAGAAGTGAAATATAAGTATGAAAACAGAAATCTAGGTAAGATTTGTAGCCCAGAAGGGCATTAGGCCCTTGATTGGGATTCTTAGCTTTTAATTGTGTTCTGCACGTTTGTCTCAGATAAATTGATAATCAAAGGCATAGGACCTTGTACCTTGGATGATTGATTGTAGAAGAGAACATCCACTCAAATTGAGATAGTAGGTAGGATTAGGAAGACAGTCGTAAGTTTAGGAAAAAGAGTGAGTATAAAATTTGGATCAAATGTTCTTTAGCAATAGGGTTTCATTTATAGAGTGAATGTAAATGTCAGCATATGCGAAGAGTCAGTCACAATGATGAACTGGGGAAAATATAGAAAAGAAAATATCAATAGAGACATTACAAAATCAGGCAATTATAAAGTGAGTGATAGGTTTAGACATTTTCAACAGGATTGTTATTGAATACATAATCTTAGGAAGAAACAAATATGTAGTCACCAATAGAAATGACATTTGAAAGCATTAGGCTACCTGGACATGGATGTTTTTAGTAATCCATGTTCAATTTTCATTTAGGATTTGGTACAATCATAAGTGTGACCTTTGCATTTTGTGCCCAGAAAATTATTGTGATAAAATATATATGTAGATCATGTGACATGAGAATTTCTTTCACCATTTCTGTGAGCAATATTTGAAGACATATAAATTAGTATTGGGGGTACAAAGTGGTGTACCCTGTGTCTATGAATATAGAGATAATGCATGAATAGAACATACTCTGAATAAATAATATAACTGGTTCCACTTTAAATAATGGATTGAATTGATATCTGAATATATATAAGAAATCATATATTGACATACAATCATTCATTCCAACCAGTTATATATCTAATTGTCATCTTAGGGTTATTGTTTATCATGAAGTGTGTGTGAGTTTTGCTTCAAAATGATTATGGAAATTGAAAATAATGTGTTTGGAAAGAAGTCTCATAAAATTACCAGTCAAGAAATATGGAGGAAGACATGAGTTCTGAAGCAGGAAGTGATTGAAAATAAAACAAATGCCTATAAATTTGCTAAATTGTGGATGAAATATATATCCTTTAATGTGCATAAACTGATGAAATTGTAATGTACCAGTGTTGAATAAAAATAAACGTCAAAATACACATCATGTACCAAAGGAATCTACTTGCATTGATATTAAACTGGATCAGTTACTGTAGAAATATTAGGATTCACGTGCATCATTCACCAAAGTTAGTTTCCTTTTTTTAAATTTTTATTTATGCTTTTTCAAAACATTACATAGTTCTTGATATATCATATTTCTCACTTTGATTCAAGTGCGTTATGAACTCCCATTTTTACCCCATATACAGATTGCAGAATCACATCACTTACACATCCATTGATTCACATATTGCCATACTAGTGTCTGTTGTATTCTGCTGCCTTTCCTATCCTCTACATCCCCCTCTCCTCCCCTCTCCTCTCCTCTTCTCTCTCTACCCTCTCTACTGTAATAAATTTCTCTCCCTTGTATTATTTTTCCCTTTCTTCTCACTTCCTCTTGTATGTGATTTTGTATAACCCTGAGGGTCTCCTTCCATTTCCATGCAATTTCTCTTCTCTCTCCCTTTCCTTCCCACCTCTCATCCTTGTTTTAATGTTAATCGTCTTCTCATCCTCTTCATCCCTTCTCTGTTCTTAGTTACTCTCTTTATATCAAAGAAGACATTTGGCATTTGTTTTTTTGGGATTGGCTAGTTTAACTTAGCATAATCTGCTCTAGTGCCATCCATTTCCTTGCAAATTCCATGATTTTGTCATTTTTTAATGCAGAGTAATACTCCATTGTGTATAAATGCCACATTTTTTTTATCCATTCATCTATTGAAGTGCATCTAGGTTGGTTCCACCGTCTTGCTATTGTGAATTGTGCTGCTATGAACATTGATGTAGCAGTGTCCCTGTAGCACGCTATTTTTAGGTCTTTCGGGAATTGACCGAGAAAGGGAATAGCTGGGTTAAATGGTGGTTCCATTCCCCGCTTTCCAAGGAATCACCATACTGCTTTCCAAATTGGCTGCATCAATTTGCAGTCCCTCCAGCAATGTATAAGTGTATCTGTTTCCCCACATCCTCGCCAGCACTTGTTGTTTGACTTCATAATTGCTGCCAATCTTCCTGGAGTGAGATGGTATCTTAGAGTGGTTTTGATTCACCTTTCTCTGACTGCTGGAGATGGTGAGCATTTTTTCATGTATTTGTTGATTGATTATATGTCCTCCTCTGAGAAGTGTCTGTTGAGGTCCTTGGCGCATTTGTTGATTGAGTTATTTGTTATCTTATTGTTTAATTTTTTGAGTTCTTTGTATACTCTGGATATTAGGGCTCTATTTGAAGTGTGAGGAGTAAGATTTGTTCCCAGGATGTAGGCTCCCTATTTACCTCTCTTATTGTTTCTATGCTGAGAAAAAAATTTTTACTTTGAGTAAGTCCCATGTGTTGATACAAGTTATTAACTCTTGTGCTATGGGTGTCCTATTGAGGAATTTGGAGCCCGACCCCACAGTATGTAGATCGTAGCCAACTTTTTCTTCTATCAGATGCCATGTCTCTGATTTGATATCAAGGTCCTTGATCCATTTTGAGTTAACTTTTGTGCATGCAAGAGAAAGGGATTCAGTTTCATTTTGTTACATATGGATTTCCAGTTTTCCCAGCACCATTTGTCGAAGATGCTATCCTTCCTCCATTGCATGCTTTTAACTCCTTTATCAAATATAAGATTGTTGTAGCATTGTGGATTAATCTCTGTTTCCTACATTCTGTACCATTGGTCCACCCGCCTGTTTTGGTACCCGTACCATGCTGTCTTTGTTACAATTGCTCTGAAATTTAGTTTGAAATCTGGTATCGCTATACCGCCTTATTCACACTTCCTGGTTAGAATTGCTTTTGCTTTTCGGGTCTTTTATTTTTCCATATGAATTTCATGATTGCTTTCTCTATTTCTACAAGAAATGCCGTTGGGATTTTGATTGGCATTGCGTTAAACCTATAGAGAGCTTTTGGTAATATCACCATTTTGATGATGTTAGTTCTCCCTATCCATGAACAGTGTATATTTTTCCATCTTCTAAGATCTTATTCTACTTCTCTTTATAGGGTTCTGTAGTAAGCATTGTATAAATCTTTCACCTCTTTTGTTAGGTTGATTCCCAAGGATTTTATTTTTATTTTTTTGAGGATATTGTGAATGGAGTATTTTTTTTCTCATTTCCGTTTCAGAAGTTTTGTCGCTGATATACAGAAATGCCTTTGATTTATGCATGTTGATTTTATATCCTGCCACATTGCTGAAATCATTTATTAGTTCTAGTAGTTTTCTTGTAGACCCCTTTGGGTCTTCTATATATAGAATCATGTCAGCTGCAAATAGTGATAATTTAAGTTATTCTTTTCCTATTTTTATGCCTTTAATTTCTTTCATCTGTCTAATTGCTCTGGCCAGTGTTTTGAGAACTATATTGAATAGAAGTGGTGGTAGAGGACATCCGTGTATTGTTCCAGATATTAGAGCGAATGCTTCAATTTTTCTCCATTCAGAATGATGCTAGCCTGAGGCTTAACATAGATAGCTTTTACAATGTCGAGGTACGTTCCTGTTATCCCTAGTTTTTCTAATGTTTTGAACATAAAGGGATGCTAAGGGTCTATCGATCTTATTTATTTTTCGAAGAACCAAGCTTTACTTTTGTTAATTTTTTCAATAATTTCTTTTGTTTCAATTTTGTTGTTTTCCGCTCTGATTTTAATTATTTCTTGCCTTCTGCTACATTTGCTGTTGTTTTGCTCTTCCTTTTCTAGGGCTTTGAAATGAAGTGTTAGCTCATCTATTTGTTGTTCTTTCCTTTTTTTGAGGAATGACGTCCATGTGATGAATTTCCCTGTTAAAACTGCTTTCATTGTGTCCCATAGATTTCGATATGTTGTGTCTGTATTTTCATTTATCTCTAAGAATTTTTTGATTTCCTCATTTATGTCTTCTGTAACCCATTGATCATTCAGTAACATATTGTTCATTTTCCATGTGATGTAGGATTTTTCCTTCCTTCTTTTTCATTGATTTACAGTTTCATTCCATTATGATCAGATAAAATTCATGGTATTAAATCCACCTCTTTATATTTACTGAGGGTTGCCCTATGGCATAATATATAGTCTATTTTTGAGAAGGATCCATGTGCTGCTGAGAAAAAAGTATATCCACTTGATGATGATTGATATATTCTATATATGTCAGTTAAGTCTAGGTTATTGATTGTGATATTGAGTTCTATAGTTTCTTTATTCAACTTTTGTTTGGAGGATCTGTCCAATTATGAGAGAGGTGTGTTGAAGTCACCCATAATTATTGTGTTGTGGTCTATTTGATTCTTGAACTTGAGGAGAATTTTTTTTATGAACGTCGCAGCACCATTAAAGGGTGCGTAAATATTGATAATTTTTATGTCTTGTTTGTGAATGGTTCCTTTTAACAGTATATAATGTCCTTCCTTATCCCTTTTGATTAAATTAGTCTTGAAGTCGATTTTATTCGATATGAGGATGGCCACCCCTGCTTGCTTATGAGAACCGTGTGCATGGTATATTTTTTCCCAACCTTTCACCTTCAGCCTTTGTATGTCTTTTCCATTCAGATGTGTCTGCTGGAGGCAACATACTGTTGGATTTGTTTTTTGAATCCAAGATACAAGCCTATGTTGCTTTATTGGAGAGTTTAAGCCATTAGTGTTTAGAGTTACTATTGATATATGGTTTGTACTGCCAGCCATGTTTGAATATTTATCTTTTTTTTTTATTTAGTTTGTTTCTCCATGATTAGCTTTTCCCGTGCCCTCTGTCATTACTGAGGCACTTCCCACTGATGGTTTTGGTTGTTGTTTTTTATTTTTTCCTCATGTAGTGTTTTGCTCAATACACTTTGCAATGCTGGTTTTCTGACTGAAAATTTTTTTAGCTTTTGTTTATCATGAAAGATTTTTATTTTGTTGTTGTACCTGAAGCTTAATTATGCTGGATACAGAATTCTTGGTTGGCATCCATTGTCTTTCAGTGTTTGAAATACATTGTTTCAGGATCTTCTCACTTTCAGTGTCTGTGATGAAAAATCCGTTGTTAACATTTTTGGTTTACCCCTGAATGTAATCTGCAACTTTTCTTTTTAAGCTTTTAATATTTTCTCTTTGTTCTGTATATTGGATATCTTCATAACAATGTGTCTTGGCTTTGGTCTACTGTAATTTTGTGTGCTCTGTGTCCTGTAAGCATCTACAATTTGTATATCCGTTTCCTTTTTTATTTCTGGAAAATTTTCTGTAATTATTTCATTCAACAGGTTACTCATTCCCATGGTTTGAATCTCTGTACCTTCCTCTATCCAGATGACTCATCAGTTGTTTTTTTTTATGTTATCCCATATCTCTTGGATGTTTTTCTCGTGATTTTTTACCAGCCTTTCTGTGTTGGCTAGACTCTTTTCAAGATGATATATTTTGTCTTCATTATGTGACATTCTGTATTCTACTTGCTACACTCTGTTAGTGATACTCTCAATTGAGTTTTTAATTTGGTTTATCGTTTCCTTCATTTCTGGAATTATTGTTTGATTTTTTTATAATCTCTATCCCTGATAAAGATGCTTAACTTCTTCTTTTATCTGTTTATGTAATTCATTTTCAATGTGTTCTTTCACTGTATGGATTTGCTGTCTCGTATCCTCTTTAAGGTTCCATTCCATCTCTCTAAGGTATTCCTTGAGTTCTTTATATGACCATTTTTCTGATGATTCTAGGTCCTCCTGAAAATTTAGGTTGTCCTTCATTGTTTGTACTCCTTTTCTTTCTTGCCTTTTTATGCTGCTCATGTTACTTCTTGTTCTGTTTGAGTGCTGAGATACTGCTTACTCTTATAAATTTATTTGAAGCTTGGGAGGAAAGATATCAGAAGGGATGGGAAGAAGTCACTAAAGAGAATGAGAATAGGTAGGTAGAATTCAAGGAAGAGGGAATAAGAAAATTGAAAAGAAATAAAAAGACAAAAGAAAAAAATAGAAAATAAAGAAAAAATAATTTTTTAAAATAATAATGATAATTTAAAAAATGAAAATTAAAATTTAAAATAATAATAATAATAATAAAATTAAAAAAATAAAAACATTAAAATAAGTTGAAGAACAACAACAAAAAAATGAAAATGAAAGAAAAAGAAAAAAAAAACTAAAAATAAAAAAATAATAAAAATACATGAAGTCATAGACTTCAATTAACTTTTCTTTCAGTAGGTGGAGCTGTACTCACTGGGCCAAGCATCTCCTCTCAATAGGTGGGAACCAATCACTGTGCAGCAGCTCTTCCTTCCAGATTGGGTGGGTCTCTAATCCTGAGTACCTAGGGCCTTCTCTTGTGTTTCCTCAAGCCAGGCTCCACTCAACTGTGACACTCACCAAAATACTGGCTACATGTCAGGTCTCTGCTCCTGGTAGCCCTGTTTTCATGAACGCCTGGCACACTCTCCCTGTTTGCCCTCCTCAGACCCTAAGTTTGTAGAGCTTTGGGCTCACAGCCCCCAGCAAATTTGCTTACCCTCTGGTAGCCATGCCCCCATTAGCTGGTGCTGGTTGTCAGCACTGGTGGGAGCGGTAGCTGGGAATTCCACGCCGCGAGTCCCTTGCCACACCTGATTCCCTTGGTCTGGCTATCTTGCTCATGGGAGAGCTGGGAGGGTCCTTTAAGGGAGAGCTGTGAGGGGCCCTTAAGGTTTCCCAGCTGTGTGGAGAGAGATGGATAGGGGATTACACACCTGTCGTGCTGATTTCAATAAAGTTATCTCCTCTGCCCATGACGTCAGTTCTCTGCCATGGTGTTATCCCATGCAAATGGTGACCGTTCATTCCTTTTGCCAGGTGACCAATGCAACGGTTGGTCCTAACTGTCTCGCCCAAGCCCCATTTCAATCCAGTGGCCACTGCCTATGAAGGCTCAGTTTGCTTTTAACTCTGTAAATTCAGAAGGGCCGACCAGTTATTTCAGTGGGAACGTTAGTTCTGAGTCACGAGAAGCAGGCAAATCTGAGCTTGTATGCAGCTGATCCGGGCTCTGTGTGTGTTCTGAAGGTCCCAGACTGTTCGCCCCAGATCGACATCAGGTCAGCATTGCCTAGTGATTCTGAGCAAATAGCATTTAGACAGTTTACGACTCCCTATGCCCGCGCATAAGAGGTCAGAGACTTGATTTCTCCATGCCCGCAGCCATGTTGGATCTCCTATATTGTTACTTCTTAATGTCTGTGCGTGTGAGTGTGTATATATGAAATATATGTGTCTTATTAGACACTCGCTAAATTCATTCATATTCATATATGTGGATTTATAACAAACTTTCCACAAGATCATTCTGAGAAATAATCATCCACCTGAAATACATATTTGTTTCCTAGTACTGAAACTAACTTCAGTGAATGGCGCATACAAACTCTAATATTTCTACAGTTACTGTCCCAGTTAACATCAATGCAAGTAGATTCTTAGGGGACATGATGTGTATTTTGCGGTTCATTTTTATTCAACACTGGTACATTACTATTTCTTCAGTTTATGCACATCATAGGATATATATTTCATCCAAAAGTTAGAAAACATATAGGCATTTTTTTCATGATCAATCACTTCCTGCTTCAGAACACAGGTATTCCTCCATGTTTCTTGAATGGTCTTTTCATAAGACTTTTTTCCAATCACAATATTTTCATTTTTTATAATCAGTTATGAAGCAAAACTCAAACACCCTTCATGATAAACCATAATCCTAATATTTCCATTAGATGTATAACTGGTTGGAATTAATGATTGTATATCAACATAAGATTTCCTGTATAGTTTCAGATGTCAATTCCATTATTTAAAGTGGAACCAGTTATATTATTTATTCACAGGATGGTCTACTCATGCATTATCTCTATATTCATAGACACAGGGTACACCTCTTTGTACCCCTAACACTACTGTATATGTCTTCAAAATATTGCTCCCAGAAATGGTGGAAGAAATACTCATGTCACCTGATCCACATATACATTTTATCACAGTAAAATTCTGAACAAAAAATGTAATGGTCACACTTATGATTGTACCAAAGCGTAAAAGAAAAGTGAACATGGATAACTAAAAAAATCCATGTCCAGGTTGCCTAATGCTCTCAAATGTCAATCCTATTGGTGACATCATATTTGTTTCTTCCAATGCTTATATATTCAAACTCAACCCTCTTGAAAATGTCTAATCCTATCACTCACTTTATACTTTGCCTGATTTCATATTGTCTCTATTGATGCCTGATTTCCTACATATTTTCCCCAGTTCATCATTGTGACTGACTCTTCACATATGCTGACATTTTCATTCACTCTCTAACCGAAACCCTATTGCTAAAGAACTTTTGGTCCAAATCCTATACTCACTCTTCTTCCTAAACCTACCGACTATCTTCCTAATCCTACCTACTATCGCTTTTTGACTAGATGTTCTCTTCTACATTCAATCTACCCAGGTACAAGGTCCTGTGACATTGTATATCGAATTATCTGAGACATGGTTACAGAACATAATTCAAAGCTAAGTATCCCAACCAAGGGCTCAATGCCATTCTGGGCTTAAAATCATACCTAGATTTCTATTTCCATACTTATATTTCACCTCTATGTTTTTCTAAATATCGCAGGTTCCCAATACCATTATTCATCACACAGAATGATTCCTAACCCAAATCGAACCTGTTATTAATCCTAAACATACACTGTTCCCTCAATCTCAATTTACAGAAGAGCAGGGACAGAGTTGTTCTTAAAATACAGGAAAGTAGGGGACCTTCCACCTGCTGAAAACCTCAAAGGTGAATGCAGAAATGATACCTGGAGAAGTTGTAGGGAGGTATGAAGGACCTGAGAGAGCAAAAGTCATCTTCCATGGCAAACAACCTGGTCAGGATGAAGGGATGAGTCTGAATCAGCCTCTCTCTCCTAATTGTAGAGAAGATGGACCAAACCAGGCCTGTGTGGAGAACTGTTCCCGGGTGCCTATGGATGATATACCATTCTAACTTGTGAAAGTGTCACAGGAAGTAGGGGCAGCTTCCATCTCATGGGACCCTTGGAAGCAACTGTTAGGACAAAGGGGTTGCCAAGGCAGTGGCCTCATTCAGTTTCAAAGAATGTGACATACCTCATTTACTTGGTGATGGAACTCTCTGAAAATGCTATCCAAGAAGCCAGACACCAAGAGGCAATCCCAGTCCCAGTCCCAGTGGGCTCAGTTGTTTGGATTTTCCAAGGACAGAGTCAGTCTTTCTCGGTACCAACTGAGTTGAGTATGGCCAAATGCCAGGAGAGCTCTGAAGAGGGACTTTTCCTGAGAAAGTAGGTAGTGGCTCATCACTTTTTCCTGACAACTTCACAGAGTTGGCCAAGGAAACCAGATCTGAGAAAGGACAGGCCATTTCGGGGGAACATAGTATGGCCCACCACTCAGAGTAAACTCTGGAGAGACACACACATACTTGAAGGAAGGAGGTGCCTTTGTGAGTGTGGGTTTGTGGTTTTGTCTCATGTTCTGATAATAGGTAGGAAAGGTGGTTTGTTTGGTTTGAAGTGAACTGTTTCTAGTAAGTCGTTTGACAAGATGAGTGTTTCTATGTCTGTGTATCCCACTGTGTCCACTGTTGTAGACATGAGAAAAGAGAATGCAATAATGGATGTGTCCTGTCTAGTAGAAAGCTTCCCAGTATTCATCCTGCCCAATTTATGAATGGAGTGCAGCTTGCCTTATGGATGGGCAATACCTACTACCTTCCTAAGTCGCTGTTTTCTTCCTGAATTCTGGCCACTCTCCAGAATTGGCTCATGGTTTTGTGTCCAAGATATGTACCACCTCCAAGGTCTTTGACATGGCCATGTACAGGATAGCTGAAGGGAATGGCCAGCATCTCAAAAAACTCAGATATCAGTGTGACCAGGAAAGTCTCAGTGGATATACCCTGCTTTGGGCCTTTTGCTTACCTATTGTTCTGTTGCCCAGAATGTCAGGAAGGACTTTGATTCAGGCCACCCCTTTGTGAAGCCTGAAGAATACAGTTTTCAAATGGAAATGAATGGGCATCACCTGTGGCTCTTTGCTTAATTGCTTTGGAAAGGGATGTGTCTGATTTAGCCTCTTGGCCTTGTATGTGGCTGTGACTTTGATTCTCAGCACCTGATGGATCTAAAGAATGATCCCATGTCTGCATCCAAAACCATAATTGCCAAAAGATCAGTCATTGTGGATGAAGTCTCTCGCCTTGCTCTGTTAGGTTCCTGACCTCCATCAAGTAAGAATAGGTATTCTTTGGGTCAAACGAGTTCTTCAAAGCCCTGCAGAGGTGCTTGGGTTTTCGCATGACTTCAAATCACATAAAGAATCTATACCTGAAAGTCAGTAGGCCTCAAATTGGAGAAACAGAGCAGTATTAATGGGAGGCTTAATTGATCACTCCTGGTTCATGGAAAGGGTGTCCAGGCCACTCTGACTTTAGGCAAAATAGGGGAAAGGGAGCCTATTTTGGACACTCTCTTTGGCTGAGACCTCATGGAATCCTCCAGCCAGAGGTTACCAGAGGGGCTATATGGAAGAAGATAAGGGCCATGTGGGAGAGTTTTGGTTTTAATTGTGGTCATTTGTGTGGCGGTTGGAAGAAAGGTCTGGGTCCACCTGGGCTTGAGCTCTGGTGTGATTCCCCTTAGTGACTGTGTTGTGGAACTGACCTCAGAGAAGTATTTCCATGAATTGTGATGGGACTTCAGGAGGCCACGCATGAGAGTCGCCCTTGGAAACTGAGACATGGGCTCAGGGTGGCTTTCCACAGAGCACTGGGAATATCAGCCAAGATATCATATGATTTTATTGTGAAAGACTTGGCAGCCATATTTGAGAGTCAAAACACACATAGACCTAACATTGTAGACCTCAATTGGCCTGGCTTCATGTGATCTTTTGGCCTCTCTTTGGTAAGCCTTGCCTGTGAGAGTTCTCCAGAACTTTCATTGAAATGAGCTTCTTCAACATTTAATGGTTCTTGAATGAAGTGAAACCCACAGTGCCTCCAACTTCATCCTTAAAAAATGATTAGAAGAACACCATGTAATTATTGAAATTCCCATGACCAGGTGGCACTGGAGAACCTTTGAATGTCCTCTTGCTGATCATGAGTATACAAGACAGTGCCTGATTGACTGGGTTTCATGAAAATGGTGTAGAACAGAGATGCCAGTACTTTGGAGTCTGCTGAGTAGTGGGCCTAGAACAGTGGTGGGCAGGTGTGTGTTAAAATATCCGTGGTAGGGCCATGAGGATCTACCATTGGATTCCAAATGGCTTGTGACTGACATGGTGCAGCCAGCAGATCCTTATATGTAATGTCATCTTGTTATATGGAGAGGTTTCAGGGCAATGTTCAGAATCAGGTTGATATGGACAAGGGCGCAATGGGGCAAGCTATGAGGGATAGAAGCCTGGTTGGTGCATTCTCTTGCAGACCCTGACCCACCACACGTGACAGAACTCCCTCCAGCACTGTGTCCCAGTTGGAATCTTTGTATTTCATGAAGCGAATATCAAACTCCCAGTGCAGCAGGAACAACACCACAAAAAGTGGAGGAGGACCAAATGGCTTCACAGTTCACTCAGAGAGACACTAAGTCACCAGTGGTCACAGTTTACCTACAAAGAGATGATTCAGGCCTGCTGCCTCATGTACATTGGAAAATAAGAAACCAGGTTCTTCAGGTCAAAGAGATGGAGACCCAGCTTTGATGGTCTCACTACAAAAGAAGCTAAAGCTCCTGACAACAACCTATATTTCAAGTGCCCGACCTCAGAGGCAGATTCTCAAAAAGTGTTTAGGCCAGCAGAGCTCCATGTTTGTGGAGTGTTTACCCCGTGCCTTCCTTTTAGAAAATCCTCTACCTCCATCAAAGATGTGAAATCTGGAGCATTTTCCATTCCAGATAGGTATTCACAGATTTTCTAACTCTTCTCCTCTAATTGTGTCTCACTTGAGGCGAAGGTAATATTAAAGCATTGTTCTGGATGAGAGTGGGAAGATTTTTGTGTAGCATATATTTGCATACACATTGGATTCAATTTCTTATTTTCCATTCGAAATACTGAATCCCTGACACTGATACATACCCGACCAGACTCTGACTACTAATCCTAATAGGATGGAGAAATATAACCCAAACAGAATAGAAATACAAGCAGTTCAGAGGAGGCACGGTGTATATTTGGACTTGCCTATGCATGATACAGAGTAGGAGTTAAATCTAGTCAATTTTTTATTGAAATAGTTCTCCATGTTTTTTTAAAGTAAACAAATATGTGAATTCCTGTCTCCCTTTCTCTGTAGCCTATTCAGCACATGTATTTTTATATGCATATAAAGAATCCTACGTGGTACCACAAATACATTCTTGTGAGGTGGATGACTTGGCAGGTACAAATTGTGAGAAGAGATCACTCCTACTAAACCGTGTTGGAACTGAATATTCAACCTATGGGTGAGCTTCCTAGTTGAACAACATTATGCATAAATCCATGTTCAGTAAAATGAATATTTTTGGATCTGTGGATAATATATATTTTATGATGAATTTTTATTGACATATATATTGCTATTTTTTTCTGTGTGTGTGTGTTTTGTGTCACTCGCCTGTTCTGTAAAACAACTTCAGAGAGAGAGGTTAAAGATTCATGCAAAGCTCTGATGGAGGTATCTAATATCTTTGTTTTGGTCTATTGCTGCTTCAAATTGGGTCATTTGTTGTGTCCCATGGACCAGTGCAGTGGTTCCTGTGCCCAACCCTGCAGCAACTCCTATTCCTAATAGGATGGCTAAAGTGAGGGATATATGTTCCCAGTGGAAACGGGTTGTATGCCCCCCTATTTGATCTTCAAATGAATCTGCATCATGTTAGAGCACTCTGGGAAACATCTGCACCATTACACAATTAATCACATCTGTTGTCCATTTCTTTAAAACATAAACAATGTTTAATTATATAGAATTAGGCTGTTGTAGGTAAGGCTCCTAAGATAGCACCGAAGACAGGGAAACCGTCCTATTTGGTTGCAACCAGATTTAGAGGGCATTGCTTCTGTTGTAATCAATTAATCCCCTGAAACTCAAGTTTAGGTAATTTCAGAATTTTGTACCCAACATGGAAGGGGCTCAGAAGTTCACAGTCTGCAGATGTTCAAAAAACCAGTTTTTGTTTCTGTTTTTTCCTCTGTTCTGGGCAAGTTAACTTTTCAAGGACACGTGGAAGGGGGAGAGCTTTTTCTTACCTTTCTTATTTTTGCCCCCTGCCAGGTGTTACCACGGAGCCCAGTTGGTAACTTCTTTATCTTAGAAATGTAGCCATCTCAGTAAAGCCCCAGCTCACGGGCAGAGGTCTTGTTCACATATTTTGTGGAAAACAAGTAAGGGGGTGTCTAGCATAAGAGTGCTGATTTTTTTAGCCAGTGGCCAAGTAGAACAAGGCAACAATAAAAGAGGAAGTTTATCTACATTGAACTCTTTTATAGGGACTCTTTTGCTGAAAGTCCTAAAGTCATCCATGGTGAAGACTTCTGTAGAAAGTCAATTAAGACTTTTCTGTGGGCCTGGTACAGAAGGGGAAGACAGGAAAGGTGGGGCTGACAGCAGCTCCGAGGATCTGAGAATGAGGAAGGAGAGATGTAAAAGAATAATGGGAAAGGGGTTTGGGATTTTCCTAGCAACAAAAACTTGAGCAGTAGAACAGGTAGAGCAGAGGGGAAGACAAGAGTGAGTATCCCAAAACGCATGTGAGGGACTTTAAATTCTTAGTAAACCCTTTTCAGTGATGACAAGCAACATTAAAGGCCATTTTCATTACATCTTGTATAGGGGTCTGAGGGCTCTCCTCAGGTGGTTTGAGCTTTGGGTTAGCTGGTAAGAGGACCTGGTGGGACCCGGTGTAGGCACTGACAGGAGAAGAGAGGAGTGAGTGGGTGGAGGGGTACCTCAGTACCTGCTACCTCAGCAAGGGGGCAATGGTCTGAAAACCAGCGGAGGTTTGGGTTTTTGATCTAATAATTGGAGGGGAGAAATCTGGTTGCCGAGGTGGGAGTGACAGCAGAGACTCTGGAGCAGAAGGCTGAAGGTGAGGATCTATTGTATAAGCATAGTTCATGATGTGAGCGAAGGATTGAAAATTCCTGCCCATAGGGAAACCTCCTTTCACCCTTTTGAGCACTTTCAGAAGTTAAAAAGGTCATGCGGGGCTGGGGATATGGCTCAACCGGTAGCGCGCTCGCCTGGCATGCGTTTGGCCCGGGTTCGATCTTTAGAATCACATACAAAGATGTCGTGTCGGCCAAAAACTAAAATATAAATATTAAAAATTCTCTCTGTCTCTCTCTCTCACTCTCTCTTTAAAAAAAAAAGGTCACACAGAATTTGAGGATCTAGAGACCCCTCTGGGGGCCATCGGTTTTGGTTATCTAATTGGTAGTATGGCCAATGCTCTGTACTGAATTAGATGAGGAGTTTGGGTTCCATCAGGCAGCCCCTGTATGCTCACATCCCCATGACTTACAGAAAAAGTCGGCTTTTCCCCCACACAGCCGTGACTGTTTGTGGCTTTGATAGTCTGCCAGGCAAACATAGTAATCCAGGCTAGCCAACCTGCATCTGGCTTGCGTGTCCCCACATCAATAATGTTTGTTTCCATTACCTATGGTATGGAGGGTATTTAATGGTATTTTAGTGGGATCCTCTTCATCAGGGATATCCCAATAGGAAAGACCTATAGCCAACTGACAAATGTCTGGGTGGAGAGATGGCCACCAGGTCCCTAAGGTGGCTGTATGCAAGTTAGATTATACTTTTTTTCCAGTAGGATTTGTGATCAGCCATCGCTGCTGAACGGGCTGATGAGGGTTAGGACTATTTGTGGCCAAGGGGTCAGTCTATAGCCTTATCCACATGGCGAATACGCAATTTGAAAGTGTTACTAGTCTTTTACAGTTTGCAGAAAGAGTCTGGACAGGGCGCAGGGTTGAGATGAGAGGCATGGATTCAGGAAGTGATTCCGTCTACCTTTACCACTGTACGTGTTATAAGTAGCACCTGGTATGGTCCTTTCCAGCGGGGTTCCAGGGATGACACCTGATGGTGTCTTACATAGATGAAGTCTCTTAATTGATATTGATGTGGAGTCCCCTCATCCCCAGTTTGGTAGGCAGTGGCCAGCTGTTTTTACAGGTATCGCTGAGTTCTTTCAAGAGCTTTAAGTCTGTCAAGAAAGGGGGTGTGGAAGGGATCGTTAGGTCTTAGAGTTGGGGTTAGGTCCCTTACTGGTGGAGGGGCCCCATAGAGAATTTCACAGGGGGTGAGGTTACTCAAGAAACAGAGGGAGTATTTCTTGCATGAAAATTTGCATAAGGCAGGAGCATAGTCCAATCTTTTATGCTGGTCGCTAAGCTGAATTTTGTTAAGGTCTCTTTAATGGTTCTATTCATTCTTTCACCCTGTCCTGTCCTCATCTCTGGGGTCTATAAGCACAATATAACTTCCAATTAACCCCCAGGTTCCTGGCTCACCCCTGACTTACCTGGGCCATGAACCCCTGTGCATTATCAGACCCTGTTACCTTAGGCAGGACGTATCTTGGAAAAATATCTTCCACTATCTTCTTGAGCATCATTTGCGCTGTTTCTTTTCTTCTTTTTTCTTTTTGTGGGGAGGGCTTCAATCCATCCTGAAAATGTATCTACAAAGACTAGGAGATATTTATGTCCATACCTTGCTGGCTTAATTTCAGTAAAGTCCACTTACCAGAATTGTCCTGGTCTGGTTCCTCGTAGGTGCTTTCCTGCAGGAAGCTTGAAAGGGTAAGCATTAAGCAATTGATGGAAGCAACAGGGTTTTTATACCCATTCAGTTATTTCATTTTGCTGTGAGTCTGTTAGTGGAAAACTCTGTTTTTGATACTTCAGAAATACCTGCAGTTTCTTTGAACCAAGGTGAGTGAGTTGATATGCATTTTCTACTGACATAGTTAGAGCCATGACTGTAGGAGTTTTTACTGGAAGATTTAGAAATTCCACTTGGGGGCCTTCAGGGTTAAAACTTATTTTGGTCCGGAGCTTGGTGAGCAGATATCTGCCTATCAATGGGGCCAGGCATTCAGGGATTTCTAAAAAAAAGTGATGGATTTTTTCTTTCCCCAGGTCCATGGTCCTCTTAGTTGTCCAAGCCCGACATTTACAGCCATTAGCCCCTTGACCTAGAGACCTTTTATTTGATAGAGGGCCTAATGGGGCCTTAAGGGCTGAGTTTATTGCCCCTGTATCCACTTCAAAGTTTACTGGGGTCCCCTCCACTTCAAAAGTTACGCTGAGTTTGGGGAGGGGATCTGAGCCCCAACTTTTGTAGTCATCCTCAAGAGTCAGAATGACTGCCTCCCGTGGCTGTCTTTTTCTAGGGCACTCTTGAACCCAGTGTCCTCTTTCTTTACAATAGGCACATTGATCTGAGGTCAGGGGGTCCTCTGGCATGGGACCAGGTATCCCTTCCTGTCTCCCTGTTTCTTATTTTCTGGCCCTTTGGTTGTTGTGACCGGGACCTTAGTCAACTCATTAGTCTGTCTTTTGTTTCTTTTATCCTCCCTTTGCTCCCTTCTCTTCCTCAGTTTCTCTTTTATAGTATACTTTCTCGGCTTCTCTGACTAAATCTCTCAAAGTCATATCTTGTAATCCATCTAAGCATTGTAACTTTCTTTAAATATCCAGGGCAGCATGCCCAATAAAGGCCATTGTGACAGATGCCTTTTGATCCTCTGCATGAGTATTGAAAGGAGTATATATCCTATGCCTCCATAATTCTCTCTAGAAACATAGAGGCAGATTTATCAGGCCCTTGAATAATCTCTATTGCCTTGGCCAAATTAGTTGATCACCTAGCGGCCGCTCGGATGCCCACTATTAGAACCCGGTGAGAAGTGGACAGATGCTTTCTACCTTCAAAGTTTTGGGGAACCAGTTGGGTTGATTCTAGGGAAAGCCGGCTTTGATTATGTTGGGAAGATATGTCAGTCTCCCATCTGGTCTTAGGATTTTTTTTCTAGCTTCCAGGAGGATTCTCTTTTGTTCCTCTGTCATAAAGAGAGTCCCTAGGAGTTGTTGAAAGTCATCCCAAGTAGGCGGCTCTGAAAACATCAATGACTCAACCAGACATGTGAGCCGGGTAGAATCCTCGAAAAAATGGGGATTGTTATTTTTCCACTTATATAGGTCTGAAGAGGAGAAAGGCCAATATTGGTAGGCTTGCATTTTCCCCCCATTGCCTTTGTCAATCATTGGCCCGTAGGGACATAGGGGGATCATCACAGGAGTTCCAGGGTTTTCAAACATTCGCCGCCAGCGAGTTCCCTTAGCCAGGCCAGCTTCCTCCTGGGGAGGAGGGGCTGTGTGTGCCGCGGATGAGTTATCTGGAGGGCGCTGGGCTAGCTTGGCTTCGTCCAACGGTGGAGAGGCTGAGTCAGCTGCAGGGGAATCACTAAGAGGGTGTTGGTGTTTGGGGGACGAGGGCAGGGAATAAGGAGGGGAGGAGAGTCCAGTAGAGTCAAATCTTGTGACTCAGGGAGAACAGAGGGTGGAGGAGGAGGAGGAGAAGAGGGTTTGAGAGATCGTGGGCGAAGGAGTAGGAGTGCGGGCAGGGGCAAGGAAATGCTTCACCCATGGAGGAGGAGATTTGCAGAGGTCCTGACAAGTTAAGATGTATGGCTGTTCATCCGGATGGCTATGTGTGCCCAGTTGAAAGACAATATCTCTGGCTTATTAAATTAGTGGGAAGCAGAAAGATCCTTCTAGAGGCCATCTAAGTCCAAAGGTGGGCCATTCTGAGGCACAGAGAGTCTGGCAGGTCCAGCGTTTCACTGAAAAAGGAAAGATTCTGAGCCCTTAAGTGAAATTTGGTCCAGTGATCAAAGGTCAGGGACATGGGTATTGAAGTACTGTGTCCCATAATGAAAGATACACAAAGAGTGAATGCAAGGACAGACGACACAGACAAAACAAGTCAATAAAGACATTCAATGGACATCCAAAACAGAGACCAGGACTGAGTAGCCAGCAAAACCCAATGGGCTGGCAATACCGAATCCGATACAAAATATCACTGAGTCGAGAAGACTATTGTTCCTCGATTTTCCGAGTCCTTTGGGGCGTCCCCCAGGGACGTGGCCTGTGGCTCTGTGACATGTCTGTCAGCCACCATTGGAGAGAACTCACGCTCTTCATTGACAGCCATTTTTCCAAGCCCTAAGATTAACACTTAAACCAGAAAGAGGCGCCTTGCTTAACCCAAGAGGAGCCCGTTAGGGTCTCTTGTCTGCCGCTGCCAGAACTCGGTGGAATCTCCATATGTAAAGGTCGGGCGAGCATTGAAGGAAGAGACCACCAAGAGACTGTCTTATCCAACAGCAAAGGGTTTATTGGGGGTCCAGCATGCTGGGGCTCAGAGCTCACTTGAATAGAGCAGAGAGCCCTGAGAGCAGTTTAAGCAGAACATATATACTTTCCTTGGAGAGGGCAGGGAGGGAAGTTTACTGATGGGTCTTGGCGAGTGGTCGGTTTGCGTGCAACTGGGTGAGGGAGTACATTCTACACTTTGGCAGTTGGAAACAGCACATTCTGGGAACAAGATGAGCAAACAGTTCTCAATATTTCAACAGTGTTTTGTTAAGCATAAGGAAAAACAGGAAGTGACAAGTACCTATTTTATTAACCTTTCACTACCGACTATCCTTTTTGACTGGATGTTCTCTTCTACATTCTATTATCCAAGGTACAAGGTCCTATGCCATTGTATATCGATTTATTCAAAGCTAAATATCCCAATCAAGGCCCCAGTGCCCTTCTGGGTTTCAAATGTTAGTTAGATTTCTGTTTTTATACATATATTTTACCTCTATATTTTTATACATATTGCAGGTTCCCAATACCATTATTCATTCAGCAGAATGATTCCTAACCGAAATCAAACATGTTATTAACCCTAAACATACACTCTTACCTCAATCTAACTTTACAGAAGAGCAGGGACAGAGTTGGTCTTATAATACAGGAATGTAGTGGATCTTCCACCTGCTGAGAACCTCAAAGGTCCATGCAGACATAATCCCTGGAGAATATGTAGGCACCTCTGAAGGACCTGAGAGAGCAAAAGTCATTTTCCATTGAAAACAACCTGGTCAGGGTGAAGGGTTGTGTCTGAATCAGCCTCTCTATTCTTAATGTAGAGAAGATGGACCAAATGAGACCAGTGTGGAGAGCTGTTACTGGGTGCCTATGGTTGATATACCATTCTAACTTGTGAAAGTGTCACAGGAAGCAGGGGCAGCCTCCATCTCATGGGAAGCTTGGAAGCAACTCTTAGGACAAAGTGGTTGACAAGGCAGTGAGTTCATTCAGTTTCTGACGGAAGTGACCTCACCTCACTTCCTTGGTGATGGAACTCTCTGAACTTGTGATCCAGGAAGACAGTCAAACAGTGCCAGTCCTAGTCCCAGTCGCAGTGGTTTCACTTTTTGGATTTCCCGAGGGCAGAGTCAATCTTTCTTGGTACCTACTGATGTTAGGATGGCCAAATGGCAGGAAATCTCTGAAGACGGGCCTTTTATGAGAAAGCAGGTAGTGGCTCACCACTGGCTCCTGACAACTTCAGAGAGTTGGAAAAGGACACAAGATCAGAGACAGGACAGGCCATTTCGGGGGAACCAGAATGTCCCACAGTCAGAGGACACTCCAAATAGTCACAACCTACTTGGGGGAAAGAGGTGCCTTTGTGGGTGTGGGTGTGGGTTTGTGGATTTGGCTCTTGTTCTGAGAATAGGTACAAATGATGTTTGTTTGGTTTGGACTGAATTGTTTCTAGTAAGTCGTTTGACAATGCGAGTGTTTCTGTGTCTCTGTATCCCACTGTGTCCATGGTTATAGATTTTAGAAAAGAGAATGCATCAATTGATGTGTCCTGTCTATTAGAAAGCTTACCAGCATTCATCCTGCCCAATTTGTAAATGAAATGCGGCTTGCCCTATTGATGGGCAACACCTACGATCTTCCTAAGTTCCTGTTTTCTTCCTGAAATCTGGCCACTATCCATAATAGGCTCATGGCTTTGTATCCAAGATATGTACCACCTCCAAGCTCTGTGACATGGCCATGTACTGAATAGCTGAAGTGAATGGCGAGCATCTCAGAAAACTCACATACCAGTTTGACCTGTAATGTCTCATTGTGGAAACCCTGCTTTGCGCCTTTACTTACTTATTGTTCTATTGCCCTAAATGTCAGGATGGTCTTTGCCTCAGGCCAACGCTTTGTGAAGTCTGAAGAAAACCTTTTTCAAATAAAAAGACTGGGCATCACCTGTGGCTCTTTGCTTAATTGCTCTGCAAAGGGATTTGTCTGAATCAGCGTCTTGGCCCTGTGTTAGGCTGTGGCTTAGATTTTCAGCAACTGATGGATCTAAAGAAAGATCCCATGTGTGCATCCAAAACCAAAATGACAAAAAGAGCAGTCATTGTGGATAAGTCTTTCGCCTTCCTCTGTAAGGTTTCTGACATCAATCAAGTGAGAATAGGGATCCTTTAGGTCAAATGAGTTCTTCAAATCCCTGCAGAGGCTAGCACATAGGTGCTTGGGTTTTCTCATGACTCCAATTAACACAAAGAATCTAAACCCAACAGTCAGTAGGTCTCAAATTTGAGAAGTGGATAAGTATTAATGGCAGTCCTATTTGATCACTCCTGGTTCAAAGGAAGGGTGTCCAGGTCACTCAGAATTGAGGTAAACGAGGAGCAAGGGAGCGTATTCTGGACACTGTCTTGGGCTGCATTCCTCATGTAAATCTCCAGCCAGAGCATATGATGAGTGTCTATATGGAAGAAGATGAGGGCCATGTGGGAGTGTTTTGGTTTTAATTGTGGTCATTTTTGTGGCAGTTGGAATGGATGGTCTTATAATACAGGAATGAGTCCACCTGGGTTTGAACTGTGGCGTGATTCCCCTTAGAGACTGAGTACAGGAATAGAACTTAGAGAAGTATTGCCATGAATTGGGTTGGGATTTTAGGAAGCCAAGTATGAGAGTCACCCTTGGAAACTGACATCTAGGCCCAGGGTGGCTTTCCAGAGATCACTGGGAATCTCAGGCTGGATATCACATGATTTTATTCTGAAAGACTTGGCAGGCTTAGTTGAGAGTCATAACACACATGGACCTCACATTGTAGACCTCAATGGGCCTGGATTTATGTGACCTTTTGGCCAATCTTTGGGAAACCTTGCCTGTGAGATTTCTCCAGAACTTTCTTTGAAATGAACTTCCAAAACACTTAATGGTCCCTGAATGAATTGAAACCCACATGCTGCCAAATTCATCCTTGAAAAATTGCTAGATAAATACCATGAAATTTTTGAAATTCCCATGACCAGATGGTACTGGAGAAACTTTGGATGTCCTGTTGCTGATCATGAATATGCAGGACAGTGACATGATTGACTGAGTTTCATGAAAATGGTGTAGAACAGAGATTCCAGGAAGTTGGACCCTGCTGAGTAGAGGGCCTAGTGCAGTGATGGGCAGGTGTGTGATAAAAAAAAAAAAAAAAAAAAAAAAAAAACATCTGTGGTTGGGCCATGTGGATCTGCCATTGACTTCCAATTGGCTTGTGACTGACATGGTGCAGCCAGCAGACGCTTCTATGTAAAGGCATCTTGTTATATGAAGAGGATTCAGGCCAATGTTTAGAATCAGGTTGCTATGGTTAAGGAGGCAAGCTATGTGGGATAGAAGCCTGGTTGGTGCATTCTCCTGCAGACCCTGACCCACCACACGTGACAGAACTCCCTCCAGCACTGTGTCCCAGTTGAATTCCTTGTATTTCGTGAAGCAAATACCAAATTCCCAATGCAGCAGCAAGAAACACCAGGAAAACTGGAGGATGACCAAATGGCTTAAGAGTTCAAAAGGGTAGACAATTAGCCCCCAGTGGCCACAGTTTACCTACAAAGAGAGAATTAAGGACTGCTTCCTAATGTTTTTTGGAAAATAAGAAATCATGTATTCCAGGTCACATAGAATCATACCCAGATTTGATGGTCTCACTACAAAGGAAGCTAAATCTCCTGACTACAACATATATTTCAAGTGCCCAAGCTCAGAGGCAGTTACTCAAGAAGTTTTTAGTCCAGCAGAGCTCCATGTTTGTGGAGTTTTTCCCTTTCTCTTACTTTTGGAATCTTCTTTACCACCTCCAAGTTTGTGAACTCCTGAACATATTCGATTCCAGATAAGTATTCACAGATTTTCTAACTCTTCCACTCTAATTGTGTTTTACTTGTAATGAAGGTAAAGTCAAGGCATTGTTCTGGATGAGAGTGGGAAGATATTTTTGTAGCACATATTTGCATAAACATTGGAATCGTTTTCCAAATTTCCATTTGAAATACTGAATCCCTGACACTAACACATGCCCAACTAGACTCTGACTACTAATCCTAATATGATGGGGAAAATTAACCCAAAAAGAATAGAAATACAAGCAGTTAAGAGGACGAATGATGTATCATTGGAATTGCCTTTTGCATTATATAGGGTATATGTTATAAATCTAGTCAATTTTTTGTTGAAATGGTTCTCCATGTGTTTTTAAAGTTAACGAATATGTGAATTCCTGTCTCCCTTTTTCTGTAGCCTATTCTGTACATGTATTTTAATATGCACATATAGAATCCTACCTGGTACCACACGTACATTCTTGTGAGGTGGCTGACTTGGCAGATACAAATTGTGAGAAGAGATCACTCCTCCTGAATGCTGTTGGAACTGAAAATTCAGACTATTGTTGATCTTCCTAGTACAACAATATTATACATGAATCCATGTTCAGTAAAACGAATTTATTTCGATCTGTGGATGACATATATTTCATGGTGAATTTCAATTGGCATATATTGCTACTTTTTAATGTCTGTGTGTGTGTGTGTGTGTGTGTGTGTGTGTGTGTGTTTATGTATATACACACACACTCTAGATTTTTCAAAATGTGAAATATATGTGTCTTACTATACACTCCGTAAATTCATTCATTTTCATGTATGTGGATTAATAATCAACTTTTCACAAAATTATTCTGAGAAATATTCATCCACCTGAACTACATATTTGATTCCTAGTACTGAAAACTAACTTCAGTAAATGGTGCATACAAATCCTAATATTTCTGCAGTAACTGACCCAGTTTAATATCAATGCAAGTAGATTTCTATGGGACATGATGTGTATTTTGTCATTCATTTTTATTCAATACTGGTAGATTTCTATTTCTTCAGTTAATATACATGATAGGGTATATATTTCATCAACAAGTTAAGAAATTAATAGGCATTTTGTTTTACATTCCATCACTTCCTAATTCAAAATACATGTTTTCCACGAGGTTTCTTCACTGGTCTTTTCATGTGACTTCTTTCACAAAATGCAAATGTCACACTAATGTTTGTACCGAAGTCTAAATGGAAAGTGAGTATGGATTACTAAAAACATCAATGTCCAGGTTGCCTACTGCTATCAAATGTCAATCCTATTGGTGACTAAATATTTGTTTCTTCCTAAGATTATATATTCAACCTCAAGCCTGTTGAAAATGTCTGATCCTATCACTTACTATTGTATATCGATTTATCTGAGACATCTGTGCAGAATATAATTCAAAGCTAAGTATCCCAATCAAGGGCCCGATGCACTTCTGGGCTTCAAATCATAACTAGATTTCTGTTTTCATGCTTATATTTTACCTCTATATTCTTGTAAATATCGCATGTTCCCAATACCATTATGCATCCCTCAGAATGATTCCTAACCCAAATCGAACCTGTTATTAACCCTAAGCATACACTGTTCCCTCAATCTAACTTTACAATAGAGCAGGGAGAGAGTTGGTCTTACAATACAGGAATGTAGGGGATCTTCCACCTGCTGAGAACCTCAAAGGTTCATGCAGAAATGTTCCCTGGAGAAAACTTAGGCAGCTCTGAAGGACCTGAAATAGCAAAATCATCTTCCATGGCAAAAAACCCGGTCAGTATGAAGTATTCTGTCTGAATAAGCCACTCTGTTCTTAATGTAGAAAAGATGGACCAAAACAGGCCTGTGTGGAGAGCTGTTCCCTGGTGCCTATGGTTGATATACCATTCTAACTAATGAATGTGTCAGAGGAAGTAGGGGCAGCCTCCATCTCATGGGACCCTTGTAAACAACTGTTAGGACAAAGTGGTTGCCAAGGTATTGACCTCATTCAATTCCTGAAGGAAGTGACCTACCTCACTTCCTTGGTGATGGAACTCTCTGAACCTGGGATCCAGGAAGCCAGGCACCCAGAGCCAGTCCCATTCCCAGTCCCAGTGGGCACACTTGTTTGAATTTACCAAGGACAGAGTCAGTATTTCTTGTTACCTCCTTATGTGAGGATGGCCAAATGCCAGGAGAACTCTGAAGAGGGGCCTTCCCTGAGAAAGCTGCTGGCTTCTGACAACTTAACAGAGTTGGCAAAGAAGGCCAGTTCTGATACAAGACAGGCCACTTTGGAAGAACATAGTATGGTCCACCAGTCAGAGGACACTACAGATAGTCACAGACCTACTTGTGGGAAGGAGGTTCCTTTGTGGGTGTGGGTGTGAGTTCATGGTTTTGTCTCATGTTCTGAGAATAGGTAGGAAAGGTGGTTTGTTTGGTTTGGAGTCGACTGTTTCTAGTAAGTCATTTGACAAGGCGAGTTTTTCTATGTCTGTATATGCACTGTGTCCGTTGTTGTAGTCTTTAGAAAAGAGAATGCATCAATGGAGGTGTCCTGTCTAGTAGGAAGCTTCCAGGCATTCATTCTGCCCTTTTTATGAATGGACTGTTGCTTGTCTTATGGACAGGCAACACCTACTATCTTCCTAAGTTCCTGTTTTATTCCTGAATTCTGGCCTCTCTCCAGAATAGCCTCATTGTTTTGTGTTCAAGATATGTACCACCTCCAAACTCTGTGAGATGGCCATGTACTGCATAGCTGAAGGGAAAGGGAAGACTTCAGAAACCTCAGATATCATTGTAAACAGAAAAGTCTCAGTGGAGAAACCCTGCTTTGGGCAATTTGCTTACCTATGGTTCCCTTGCCCTGAATGTTAGGAAGGTCTTTGCCTCAGGCCACCCCTTTGTGAAGCCTGAAGAAAACAGTATTCAAATGGAAGGAATGGGCATCACCTGTGGCTCTTTGCTTAATTGCTTTGGAAAGGGATGTGTCTGAATCAGCCTCTTGGCCCTGTGTGAGGTTGTGGCTTTGAATCTCAGAATCTGATAGATCTAAAGAAAGATCCCATGTGTGCATCCAAAACAAAAATGGCCAAAAGAGCAGTCATTGTGGATGAATTCTTTCGCCTTCCTCTGTAAGTTTCCTGACCTCTATCAAACGAGAATAGGGAAGATACACCAAGCCAATTGAGGGCTCCTTTTGGAAAAATTGTACCACTGATGACAGAATCAGCATAAGTATCCAAACACTACCACAATTCGCTGCACCAGCAGATAGTTCACAATGCATACAAGTGAGTTCACAATGCATACAAGTGATACGTATTCCAAGCAAGTTCTGCAAGCAGTTCAGTGATGGGTATTGCAGAACCTGTATATTGGTTTTATCTTTGTCTTCACCGGCACTGGGATAAAGATAGGAATTCTGGCAATAATGGCTAAAGAAAAAAATTATGTAACATTCCAGAAGGCACTAAAAGAAAACAATTTTCATAACAATTTACATTATCTTGAAGAGAATTATTAAATATAATGAAAAAAAAGGTAAAAGTAAAAAAACAGGTCTGTTAACCTCCTATTTTTTCACATATTAAAACAATCCTGAACAGTTGTTTACCCCATTTAAATTAAACTATTTAATTCACGGTGAATTAAAAAAAAATGGACCATTTTTTCATGAGCACTCATCATATATGATATATGGACATACACACATTCAAACATATAACACAAAACACAAGTGTACACACATAATAAATACATACAACACATAATATAATAGTAAAGGCCTTATAACTTTTTACAGGTGAAATCATCATTGCAATGTTTAAAAACTCTATAGACAAAAAATAGAACTGATCAGCAAAACATTAACCTAGGTCTGTATGAGCTCAAAAAACAAAAGAGAAATTCATGATGTGGTAAAGGGCAATAATAAAATAGATATTGAAAAAAGCATCCCTGTTCTGTCGCCGATGTAAGGATAGCCAAACTGGAGTTTTGCACATCAGCTGTTATGGATTTGAGCCAAATCATCTTATTTTGGTCTATAGAAATTGCTTTAGTTAATCTCTCTGGAATCCAAATCGGCTGCTGTTCTTCCTGTGGAAACCCACAAACAGACACCCAATTCTAGAAAATTAATGGGTCAGGACCTTTCCATTGTCCTGTTAGAATATCCTTCCAAAGTACCTTGGGCTTATACACATTTTTTGGACACATATGCTTTTCTGCAGCACTAAGTCCTGAAAATCCAAATTTAAAAAGTTTAGAGTTAAAAAGGGTTGTTTTAAGTTCATCTTTGGGGAATTTATATCTCTTCCCAATTCCGTCTTCTTACTTTAATAAGTACATTTTAATAGTTTGATGTGCTCTTTCAACTCTGCCTTGTCCCTGTGGATTGCATGGGATTCCTGTTATATGAGTAATGCCAAATGATGAGCAAAATTGTTTAAAAGAGTTAGAAGTATAACCAGGGGCATTATCTATTTTAACTCTTTTGGAATGACCAAGTGGCAAAATTTTGTAAGCAATGAGCTACAACATCTTTAGTTTTTTTCCAGCATGAAGGGAGCCCAACAAAAATCCAGAAGAAGTATCAACTGTAAGATGCAAATATTTTAATTTTCCAAATTCTGGCAAGTGTGTGACGTCCATCTGCCAAATATGGTTAGGTATCAATCTTCTAGGATTGACTCCAAGATTAACTTGTGGTAAAATGGTCACACAATTTTGACATTGTTTTATTATTTGTCTAGCTTGTTACTTAGTTATTTTGAAATGCTTTTGTAAAGTGTTAGCATTGATATGCAACTTTTTATGAAAATTTATAGCTTCTTCTAGTGTAGAGAAAATATGTATGTATGTCATGTGTAGTTTTATCTGCTAAATCATTGCCCAAACTAAGGGCTCCAGGCAATCCTGGATGTGCCCTGATATGTCCTATTAAGAATGGATCTTTTCTGTCCCAGATTAGACTTTGTATAGTGGAAAGGAAAGAGAAAACAGTAGAGGAAGGGGAAATCCTACCAGCATCTTCAAGGGATACTATAGCATTAACTATATACTGACTATTGGAAAATAAATTAAACACAGAATCTTTAAACATCACAGAAGCTTATAATACTGCATTAAGCTCTACCTTTTGAGCTGATTGTTGGGGTATTAAAAATGTAACAGTTTGATCAGGTGTAACAATTGCTGCTGTACCATTATTTGACCCATCAATGAATATATTTGGAGCATTCATGATAGGTGTTTTCTTGTCATTTTTGGAAAAATTACAGGATGAGATGACCAAAAAGACAATATAAGATTAGATGGTAAGTGGGTATCAAAAGAAATATTAGATTTACACATGATTATTGCCCAAGTATTTAACTCATTAGCTAATTAATCAATTTGATTCATAGTGTATGGAGTAATACTTTTGTTGGGAGAAATTCCAAACACTCACTTTGCTGCTTTTATTCCTATGAGTATTAATTGTCCGTTAGCCTTGGGATACCTATTAATTATAGTGTTAGAAGAATAAGAAAAATGAATCCATTATAATGGAGCTTCTTGCCAACATACTCCTGTAGGAATATTTTTTGTTGGTAGTACAATAAATAATAAAGGCAATATTTTATCAAATCTATCCAGATGCATATTTCCCATATATGTTTCAATGATTTTTAATGCCTTTCTTGCTTCAGGCGTTTACATTCTGGGTGAATTTGGATCAGATGGACCTTTTAGGATATCAAATAAAGGTCCCAACTCTCCTCTTTGTATACCTAGATAAGGCCTTATCCAATTTATGTCTCCTAATAACTTTTGAAAGTCATTAATTGATTGCAGTTGATCTACTCGTATTTGAATTTTTGGTGGACTGACCATGGTTGAGGATAATAGAACTCCTAAATAATTAATTGGAAAATTTAATTGTACTTTATCAATTGTTATCTCTAGATTATAATTTTTAATAAGTTTGTAAGTGTTGCATAACATTCTAGCAATGCGTTTTTACCTTTGTGTGCTAATAATACATCATCCATATAGTGAAATATTTGTATTTCAGAATTTTGATTTCTAAGTGGCTGGATTACTTTGTTAACATAAATTTCACACATAGTTGGGCTGTTAGGCATCCCTTGAGTGAGTACTTTCCACTCATACCTCTGATCAGGACCTTCATGATTCAGTGCAGGGATAGTAAATGCAAAACGTGGACTATCATCAGGAAGAATTGGAATTGAAAAAAAAATCTTTAATATGTATAACTAAAACATACCAAGTTTTTGGCAAAGCAGACAATTGAGGGATCCCCGACTGAGCAGGTCCAAAAATAACCATCTCATTATTAATGACTCTTAAGTCTTGCAATAATCTCCATTTACCAGATTTCTTTTTGATGACAAAAATGGGAGTATAATGGGGAGATACAGAAGGTTGTATATGTTCTTCCGCTAATTGTTGTTTGACCAGGTCCTGGGGTGATTGTATCTTTTCTTTAGTCAGGGTCCACTGAAGAACCCATACTGGTCTTTCTGATTTCCAAGTAATTTTTATTGTCTCAGTGGCCCTTTCTGAAAATCCAACCCAAGTCTGTCTGTTGCTTGGTCTATTTGAATTGGTGCTGCTATACCTTGTTCTAGTTTTTCTAATCTTTTTCCTTTCAAAAAACCTTCTCTAGCCATAATAGTGGGTGCATTTTGATTGATGTTATTTGTTAATGTCAAACCTAATTGATCTAGGATATCTAGTCCCCATCAATTTACAGGAAGATGATCCAATACATATGGCTGTATAGTTCCTTCACATCCCTCAGAATCATTCCAATCTAATACCATTGCACTTCTATGGGGATTAGTCGCCACTCCTAGGTCTCAAAGCGTTTGAGTGGCTTGTTGTAATTGCCAATGTTTTGGCCATTCTTGATGAGAGATGATGCTAAGGACTGCACCTGTATCCAGTAGCACATTAAATTCATGTCCTTGAATATTTGGTTTTAGCATGGGGCGAGAATCTAAATTTAAAGAAAGCATAGCCCAATCTAAACCTGTGGAGCCTAATCCCTTGGAACCTCTTTCTACAGCATGACTGGAAAATTTATCATGTAACCTGGGTATTATTAGTAACTGTGTTATTCTATCTCCTGGTGCAATTACTGATATGTCCTTTGGAGAACTTGCTATAAATTTTATTTCACCTTCATAATGAAGCGATCAATTACCCAAGGACTTATCATAAGTCCTTTTAGATTAGAAGAGCTGCGTCCCAATAATAAGCCTACTGTTTTTTTGGAAAGAGGTCCTTTCACCCCTGTGTGAATGATATGAACCCCCATCTTTGCAGTTAGTACTGATCTGGCGGAGGCACAGATGTCCAACCCTGCACTCTCTCTGATTTGTCTGATGAGGCGTATGATGGACAATGTGTCCTGGGCACTACCCTGATGTGGTTGCTGTGTTCCTCCAGTGCTCCGTATATTTGAGGTTTTTGGCCCCAGAGCATTGGGACCCCTGTCCATTTTTTGGCAATCGAGCCCAATGCCTTTCTCCATGATATCGTGGGTAAACAGCTGGTCCTTGTTCGTTTTTTGATAATGAGGTATTCTCTATGGGGGTTTGAGAACGGCATTCATTAGCCCAGTGTCTCCCTCTATGGCATCGTGGGCAAATACCCATTATTCTGCTCCTTTGGTATCTAGTTTTGTTAAACCCTCCTCCTATGGAGCAATTCCTCTTAAAATATCCTGTTTGTTGACAATTGTAGCATGTTCCTGGCCTTGCATATAAAGCCTGTTCTACTGCAGCTGCCACAAATTGCCCTTGTTCATTGATGTCTCTGGCATCTAAAGCCTGTTTTACTGCAGCTGCCACGACTTGCTCTTATTCATTAATGTCTCTACATAATTTAATATATGTGTTTCAATCTTCATGTTTCCATGGTCTAATGATATCTCTACACCAACGATTTGCTTGGTCATAAGCCAGTTGTTTTATTAATGGCATTGCTAGTTCTGTATTCCCAAAAAACTCTGGTAGCGATTTGAATAAGCCTATCTACAAATTCAGCGTAAGATTCATTAGCTCCTTGTATTACCTTAGATAATTGACCTTGTAAACCTCCATGTCCTTGTAAAGTCTTCCATGGCCTAACTGCCTCTGCAGCAATTTGTGTGTATACACCAGGATTATATGCAATTTGTTGCTGCTGATCCTCATAGGGTCCCTTTCCTAACAACATATCTAGATTTCTCTGAGGATAACCAGCTTCTGCATTTCGCCTAGCCATCTCCTTGCAAAATTCCTCATTGGCAACCTTCCATAACAGGTATTGACCTCCATTTAGCACAGCTTTACACATATTAGCCCAATCTACTGGCGTCATATTCAAGTTGTTAATGGATTCCTCCAAGCTTACAATGAGGGGTGCTTGAGGACCATAGGTTGTTACAACCTCTTTTAGCTGCTTCACTATTTTGAAATTTAAAGCATGGTGAATTCGCTGCCCTCCTACCTCAAATAAAGGGCATGTTAATACTTGAGATCCTGTCTCAGGATCCGAACTATCAACTGCGGGGTTTGGGTGCCTCCCAGCATATGGAGGTGGCCTTGTTATTTGGACATTTACATACTCTGGTGATAGAATGGTGTTAGTAACAGTCTCCTGTAGAGGTGGCACTGTTGGTTGGACACTTACACCCTCTGATCATAGAAAGTTGTTAGTAGCAGTCTCCTTTTGTAACTTTTCCCCTGATGGCATTTTCTGTCCTAAGCTTTGTTCCTCTATCTTTGTCTGAACTAAAGTCTTTGGACTAAGCAAAACAGATATGAACGTCCTCAATGGCAATGTTTCAACTGGCAGAGTCCCTGGGCTGTTCTTTTCTCCTCTTTTTAATCTTCACCATGATGGTTCCATTATGGTATATTTAACAACTCCTCCTTAAAAAGCCATGGGCTACATTTTTGTATTGTATCAACGTATGCCCTGACTGTTCTTGACTTTAATGAGATGCCTCCTTCCTCTAACAATTTACTTAACAGTCTTTCAGTTTGTTTTTTACTAATTTCTGATCCCGTATTTCTACTATAATACAACCCAACAAGATGATGCCAAACAAAACCGAGACAGAATGAAATAAAAAGAGAACAACAAAAAGTCATTATGGCCTTTCTATCCTCCTGACATGTGAATCAGTCCTTTCTCAGTATCTGTTCCTCAGACGTAAATAATTTTTCCTCAGATGTGAGAGGTTTCTCTTCCATCTCACTCATCTCTATGGACATGCAAGTTAAAACAAAAGTGAAGCAAAACAAAAGAGGAATCCTAAAATGGCTACCCATCCTCTCACCCTGCCCTCAGGGGAGAGCAGTTTACCTTATCACTTACCCTCAGTCACTCCCCATGCGAGCCACCAAATGCTGCAGTCTTCCTGGGCATGATTCAAAAGCCACTTTTCAAAAGAAACAAACTTTATTTTTAGAACCACAAATGACAAACAAAACAGCTCCTCAGGAAAAAAAACCCTCAGAGCCCAACTGCCACCACTGGCTTCCTTGTAAAGTCTCTGTCACACCCACAAGCCTCTCCACCTCCCACAATCCTCCTCCTCTTGATGCCGTTTGGCTGGGTCACGTGGGTGGAGCAAAAAAAGTCCCACAATGAGCAGCTCTGTGGTCTGAAAGGGCAGGGAAACAGCCCAATGAGCATCACCGCAGAGGAGCCAATCAGCTAGATGTTGCTGGGGCTGCTGTGAGCCAATCATCAGCTGGCAGTCGGAAAGGGCGGGGAAAAAGCTCAATGAGCATCTCCAATGAGCATCACCACAGAGGAGCCAATCAGCTAGATGTTGCTGGGGCCGCTGTGAGCCAAAAATCACCTGGCAGGTGGATGTTTCTGGGAGCAGGAAGTTTGCTGGGGCCCCTTCAGCTGTGGCTCTCAACAAATTGGGGTCTCCTTTCTCTGTAGACTGTTCGGCACATGTATTTTTATATGCACATATAGAATCCTACCTGTTATCATACCTACATTTTTGTGAGGTTGCAGACGAGGCAGATACAAGTTATGAGAAGAGATCACTCCTCCTAAATACTGTTGGAATTGAAAACTCAACCTATGGGTGCAACATTATTCATAAATCCATTTTCGGTGAAATAAATATTTTTGCACCTGTGGATGATATATATTTCATGATGAATTTCGATTGGCAAATATATTGCTTGTTTTTAATGTCTGTCTGTGTGTGTGTGTGTGTGTGTGTGTGTGTGTGTGTGTATATTTATATATATATACACACTCTCTATATTTTTCAAAATATGAAATATATGAATCTTATTATACACTCCTTAAAATCATTCATATTCATGTATGTGAATTTATGATCAACTTTTCACAAGATTATTCTCAGAAATATTCATCCACCTGAAATACATATCTGTTTCCTAGTACTGAAAACTAACTTCTGTGAATGGTGCATACAAATCCTAATATTTCTACAGTAAAACCTAGTTCAACAACAATGAAAGCAGTGTCCCATGGTACATGATGTGTATTTTTAGGTTCATATTTATTAAACAGAGGTACATTACTATTTCTTCAGTTTATGCACAAAATAGGATATATATTTCAACCACAAGTTCACAAATTTATAGACATTTGTTTCAATTTCAATCACCTGTTGCTTCAGAACACATATATTCTTCCAAGGTTCTTGACTGGTCTTTTCATGAGAGTTCTTTCCAAACACATTATTTTCGATTTCCATAATCATAATTGAAGCAAAACTCACACACTTTTCATGATAAACCATAACCCTAATATTACCGTTAGTGTATAACTGGTTATCATGAATGTATGTATATCAATTTAAGATTTCTTGTATATTTTAAGATATCAAATCAATCCACTATTTAAAGTTGGAACCAGTTATATAATTTATTCACAGTATGGTCTATTCATACATTATTTCTATATACATTGACACAGGGTACTCTACTTTGTTCCCCAATTACGTCTTCAAAATATTGCTCCCAGTAATGGTGGAAGAAATGCTCATGTCACCTGATCTACATATAAATTTTAACAAAGTAATATTCTGGACACAGAAAGCAAAACTCACTCTTATGATTGTAGCAAAGCTTAAAAGGAAAATGAGCAAGGATTACTAAAAATATCTATGTCCCCGTTGTTTAATGCTCTCAAATGTAAATCCTATTGATAAATCCTATGTATTTGTTTCTTCCTAAGATTATTTATTCAACCTCAAGCCTGTTGAAAATGTCTAATCCTATCCCTCACTTTATACTTTGCTGATTTCTTAATGTGTCTATTGATATCTGCTTTCCTACATATTTTCCCCAGTTCATCATTGTGATTGACTCTTCACATGTGCTGACATTTACATTCACTCTCTTATTGAAAAGAAATTGCTAAAGAACTTTTGGTCCTAATCCTATACTCACTGTTGTTTCTAAACCTAGAGACTATCATCCTAAACCTACGGACTTTCCCTTTATGACTTGATGTACTTTTCGACACTCAATAATCCAAGGTACAAGTTCCTATGCCATTGTATATCGATTTATCTGAGACATCTGTGCAGAACATAATTCAAAGCTAAGTAACCCACTCAAGGGCCCAATGCCCATCTGGGCTTCAAATCTTACCTAGATTTCTGTTTTCATACTTATATTTCACCTATATATTCTTGTAAATATTGCAGATTCCCAGTACCAATATTCGTCCTGCAGAATGATTCCTAACGCAAATCGAACGTGTTATTAACCCTAACCATACACTTTTCCCTCAATCTAACATTACGGAAGAGCAGGGACAGTGTGACCAGGAAAGTCTCAGTGCAGAAACCCTGCTTTGGGCCTTTTGCTTCCCTATTTTTCTGTTGCCCTGAATGTCAGGAAGGTCTTATCCTCAGGCCACCCCTTTGTGAAGCCTAAAGAAAACAGATTTCAAATGGAAATGAATGGGCATCACCTGTGGCTCTTTGCTTAATTTCCTTGGAAAGGGATGTGTCTGAATCAGCCTCTTGGCCCTGTGTGAGGCTGTGACTTAGATTATCAGCACCTGATGGATCTAAGGAAAGATCCCATGTGTGCATCCAAAACCAAAATGGCAAAAAGTTCAGTCATTGTGGATGAAGTATCTTCCCTTCCTCTGTTAGATTCCTTGCCGCAGTCTCTGGCTGGGCACAAATCACAAGCCACCACACAACTTGTAGATTCAAACAGCAATTCTTTATTCCCGAACTCACACTGGCCGTCTACAAACACATTCTGGGGAAATCCACGTTCTCTGACCAAATCCACCTCTTCCCAAATCCACTACTCTGCCCAAATCCACTCCACATGGGCTTCTGTCTCCCAAAATATACTGTCTGACCCTAAGAACTCAAGAGGAAATCAGCAGCAGGATACGCCCTATTCTAAGGGGGGAACACCCTAATCTCCTATTATGCTAAACTGCTCTATTCTAAAGGGGGAACACCCTAAACACGGATCCTGCGCTGGTCCTTGAGCAAGGTCACCTTACATGCAATGTCCTGGAAAATGTCCTATTTCCATGAGTCCTTCCACTAAAGAAACATGGGGGTACGCTGGCAAGGAAATTGTCATACCTACTTGGCTGATGGCTCCCAACAATTCCTGACATCCATCAAGTGAGAATAGGGATCCTTTGGGTCATATGAGTTCTTCAAGACCTGAAGAAGTGCTTGGGTTACTCATGACTCCAAATCACATAAAGAATCTGTACCTATCAGTCAGAAGTAGTCAGTCAATATTGCTCCCAGAAATGGTGGAAGAAATACTCATGTCACCTTATCTACATATACATTTATTCACAGAAATATTCTGGACACAGAATTCAAATTTACATTTATGATTGTACCAAAGCCTAAATGGAAAATTAACATGGATTACTAAAATCATCCATGTCCAAGTTGCCTAATGCTCTCAAATGTCAATCCTATTGGTGACTACATATTTGTTTCTTCCTAAGATTGCATATTCAAACTCAACCCTTTGAAATGTCTAAGCCTATCTCTCACTTATTACTTTGCTGATTTCATAATGTCTCTATTGATATCGGCTTACCTACATATTTTCCCCAGTTCATCATTGTGACAGACTCTTCACATGTGCTTACATTTTAATTCATTTTCTAACCGAAATCCTATTGCTAAAGAAATTTTATTCCAAATCTTACACTCACCCTTCTTCCTAAACCTACCTACTATCTTCCTAATCCTACCGACTATCCCTGTTTGACTTGATGTTCTCTTCTACATTCAATCATCCAAAGTACAAGGTCCTATGCCATTGTATATCGATTTATCTGAGACATCTGTGCAGAACGTAATTCAATTCTAAGTATCACAATCAAGAGCCCAATGCTTTTCTGGCCTTCCAATCTTTCTTGGATTTCTGTTTTCATACATACAGTTCACCTCTATATTCTTATTGGTATCGCAGGATGCCAATACCAGTATTCATCCACAAAATGATTCCTAACCCAAACTGAACCTGTTATTAACCCTAAACATACAGTGTTCCCTCAATCTTACTTTACAGAAGAGCAGGGACAGAGTTGGTCTTTTAATACTGGAATGTAGGGGATCTTCTACCTGATGAGAACTTCAAAGGTCCATGCTGAAAGGATCCCTGGAGAATACGTAGGCAGCTATGAAGGACCTGAGAGAGCATAAGTCATCTTACATGGCAAAAAACCTGGTCAGGTGAAGGGTTGTGTCTTAATCGGCCTCTCTCTCTTCTTAATGTAGAGAAGATGGACCAAATCAGGCCTGTGTGGAGAGCTGTTCCCAGGTGCCTATGGTTGATATACCATTTTAACATGTGAAAGTGTCACAGAAAGTAGGGGAAGCCTCCATCTCATGGGACCCTTGGAAGCAAATGTTAGAACAAAGTGGTTGCCAAGGCCGTGACCTCATTCAGTTCCTGAAGGAAGTGACCTAACCTCACTTCTTTGGTGATGGAACTTGGCATCCAGGGAGCCAGGCATACAGAGCCAGTCCCAGTCCTACTCCCAGTGGTGTCACTAGTTTTGAATTACCAAAGACAGAGTCAGTCTATCTTGGTACCTACAGATGTGAGGATGTCCATATGCCAGGAAAGCTCTGAAGAGGGCCCTTTTATGAGAAAGCAGGTAGTGGCTCACCACTGGCTTTTGACAAGTCTCAGTGAAAAAAACCCTGTTTTGGGACTTCTAATTACCTATTGTTCTGTTGCTCTGAATGTCAGAAAGTTTTTTGCCTCAGGCCACCTCTTTGTGAAGCCTGAAGAAAACAGTTTTCAAATGGAAATAAATGGGCATCATCTGTGGCTCTTTGCTTAATTGCTTTGGAAACGGATGTGTCTGAATCAGCCTCTTGACCCTGTGTGAGGCTGTGGCTTAGATTCTCAGCACCTGATGGATCTAAAGAAAGATCCCATGTGTCCAATACCAAAATGGCCAAAAGAGCAGTCATTGTGGATGAAGTCTCTCGCCTTCCTCTGTAAGGTTCCTGAATTCCATCAAGTGAGAAGAGGGATCTTTGGATCAAATGAGTTCTTCAAAGCCCTGCAGAGGCTAGCCCATAGGTGCTAGTGATTTCTCATGACACTAATTCACATAAAGAGTCTAAACCCCACAGTCAGAAGACCTCAAATTGGATAATTGAGAAGTATTAATGGCAGGCCTATTTGATCATTCCTGGTTCACAGGAAGGGTGTCCAGGCCACCCTGACTTTAGGCAAATGAGGGGCAAGAGAGGTTATTTTGGACACTGACTAGGGATGCTCCCCTTTTGGAAAACTCCAGCCAGAGTTTATCATGAGTGTCAATATAGAAGAACATGAGGGCCATGTGGGAGTGTTTTGATTTCAATTGTGGTCATTTGTGTGGCAGTTGGAAGAGGTGACTGGGTCCACCTTGGCTTGAACTCTGCTGTGATTCCCATTAGAGACTGAGTTCTGGAACTGACCTCAGAAAAGTATATCCATGAATTGTGTTGGAATTTAAGAGGCCATGCATGAGAGTCGCCCTTGGAAACTGAGATCTCCGTCCAGGATGGCTTTGCATAGAGCACTGAGAATCTCAGCCAGGTTATCACATGTTTTTTTTAATGACTTGGCAGCCATAGTTGAGAGTCAGAAAACACATGGACCTCACATAGTACACATCATTGTGCCTGGATTCATGTGACCTTTTGGCCACTTTTTGGGAAGCCTTGCCTGTGAGAATTCTCCAGAGCTTTCATTGAAATTAGCTTCCTCACCATTTAATGGTTCCTGAATTGAAATCCACAGTGCCTTCAATTTCATCCTTGAAAAATGGCTAAACAAGTACCATGAAATTTTTGAAATTCCCATTACCAGATGGCACTGGAGAACCTTTGGATATCATGTTGATGACATGAGTGTACCAAATAGTGCCTTGATTGACTGGGTTTTGTGAAAATGGTGAAGAACAGAGATACCAGTAAGTTGGAGCCTGCTGAGTAGTGGATGTAGAGCAGTGCACGGTAGGTGTGTAAATAAATATATTTGGTAGGACCACCTGGATCTGACATTGGCTTCAAAAAGCCTTGTGACTGACAAGGTGCAGGCAGCAGACCCTTATATGTAAAGGCATCTTGTTTTATTTAGAGGTTTCAAGGCAATGTTCAGAATCAGGGTGCTATAGTCAAGGAGGAAAGCTATGTGGGATAGAAGCCTGGTTCATACATTCTCTTGGAGACCCTGACCAACCATACGTGACAGAACTCCCTCCAGCATTGTGTCCCAGTTGAACTCCTTGTATTTCGTGAAGCCAATACCAAACTCACAGTGTAGCAGTAAGAAACACCACAAAAAGTGGAGGATGACCAAATGGCTTCACAGACCACACGGGGAGACACTTAGCTCCCAGTGGCCACAGTTTACCTACAAAGAGAGAATTCTGAACTGCTGCGTCATGTTCATTAGAAAATAAGGAACCATGTCGTCCACGTCACATAGATGCAGACCCAGATTTGATGGTGTCACTACAAACGAAGCTAAATCGTCTGACAATTACATATATTTCATGTGCCCAACCTTAGAGGAAGTTTTTCACGAAGTCTTTAGACCAGCAGAGCTTGATGTTTGTGGAGTGTTTACCCTCTCCCTTACTTTTGGAAACTGTTCTTCCAACTCCAGTGTTGTGAACTCCTGAGCATTTTCCCTTCCACATATGTATTCACAGATTTTCTAACTCCTTTCCTCTAATTGTGTCTTACTTGGAGCGATGGTTATGTCTAGGCATTGTTCTGGATGAGAGTGGGAAGATTTATGTGTAGCACATGTTTGCATGCACATTAGATTCATTTTCATATTTTCCATTTGAAATACTGAATCCCTGACACTAACCCATACCCTACTAGACTCTGAGTACTAATCCTAATATCCTGGAGAAAAGAAACCTAACTGAATATAAATACAGGCCTTTCATAGGAAGCATGGTGTATACTTGGATTTGCCTTCTGCTTTATCAAGTGTATGTCCTATAAATCTAGTCAACTTTTCATTGTAATATTTCTCCATTAGTTTTTAAAGTTACCACATATGTAAATTCCTGTCTTCCTTACTCTGTAGCCTATTCAGCACATGTATTTTTTTATGCATGTATAGTATCCTACATGGTATCACATGTACATTATTGTGAGCTCACTGACTTTGTAATATAAAAATTATGAGAAGAGATGACTCCCCCTAAATACTGATGGAACTGAAAATTCAACCTATAAGTGAGCTTCCTAGTGAAAAACATTATACATAAATCCATGTTCATTAAAATGAATATTTTTGGATATGTGGATGAATTATATTTCATGATGAATTTCAATTGGCATATGTATTGCTACATATTAATGTGTGTGTGTGTGTGTGTGTGTGTGTGTATTCTCCAGATTTTCCAAAATATGAAATATATGTGTCTTATTATACACTCCATAAATTCATTCATGTTCCTGCATGTGTATTTATAAACAACATTTCACAAGATTATTCTCAGAAATACTAAACCAGCTGAAATACATATTGGTTTCCTAGTACTGAAAACTAACTTCATTGAATGGTGCTTACAAATCCTAATATTTCAACAGTAACTGACCCAGTTTAACATCAATGCAAGTAGATTCCTATGGGACATGATGTGTATTTTGAAGTTCATTTTTATTCAACACTGGTACATTACAATTTCTTCAGTTTTTGGACATCATAGGATATATATTTTCATCCACATGTTCACAAATTTATAGGCATTTGGTTCACATTCAATTACTTCCTACTTCAGAACACATGTATTCCTCCTTGTTTCTTTATTGGTCCTTTCACTAGACTTCTTTCTAAAAACATTTTTTCGATTCCATAATTATTTTTGAAGCAAAACTCACACACTCTTCATGATAAACCGTAACCCTAATATTACCATTAGATATATAACTGATTGGAATGAATGTGTATATATCAATATAAGATTTCCTATATATTTTCAGATGTAAATTCAATCCATTATATAAAGTTGGAACCAGTAATATACTTTATTCACAATATGGTCTATTCATGCATCATCTCTATAATCATCAACACAGGGTACACCTATTTGTAGCCCCAGTAATAATGTATAAGTTTTCAGAATATTGCTCCCTGTAATGGTGTAAGAAATACTCATGTCACCTTATCTACATATACATTTACCACAGAAGTACTCTGGACACAAAAGGCAAAGGTCACACTTATGATTGTGCCAGAGCCTAAATGGAAAGTGAGCATGGATTACTAAAAACATCCATGTCCATGTTGCCTAATGCTCTCAAATGTCAATCCTATTGGTGACTACATATTTGTTTCTTCCTAAGATTATATATTCAACCTCACGCCTGTTGACAATATCCAATCCTATCACTCACCTTATACTTTGCCTGATTTCCTAAGGTGCCTATTGATATCTGCTTTCCTACATATTTTCCTCAGTTCATCATTGTGACTGTCCCTTCACATGTGCTGACATTTACATTCTCAAACCGAAACCCTATTGCAAAAGAACTTTTGGTCCAACTCCTAGACTCACTATTCTTCCTAAACATACTGAGTATCTTCCTAATCGTACGGACTATCCCTTTTTGACTGGATGTTCTCTTCTACATTCAATCACCCGAGGTACACGGTCCTATGCCATTGTATATCGATTTATCTGAGACCTTGGTGGAGAACATAATTCAAGCTAAGTATACCAATCAAGGGTACAATGCATTTCTGGGCTTCAAATCTTTCCTAGGTCTCTGATCTCATGCATGTATTTCACGTCTATATTCTTTTAAATATCACAGGTTCCCAATACCATTATTCATATAGCAGAATGATTCCTAACCCAAATCGAACACGCTATTAACCCTAACCATACACTGTTCCCTCAATCTCACTTTACAGAAGAGCAGGGACAGAGTTGGTCTTTCAATACAGGAAGGTAGGGGATCCTCCACCAGCTGAGAACTTCAAAAGTCCATGCAGAAATAATCTTTTGAGAAGATGTAGGCAGCAATGAAGGACCTTAGAGAGCAAAAGTCATCTTCCATGGCAAACAACCCGGTCAGGACGAAAGGATGTATCTGAATTATCCTCTCCCCTCTTAATGTAGAGAATATGGACAAAACAAGGCCTGTGTGGAGAGCTGTTCCCGGGTGCCTATGGTTGATATACCATTCTAAATTGTTAAAATGTCACAGAAGTAGGTGCAGCCTCCATCTCATCAGAATCTGGAAGCAACTGTTAGGACAAAGTGGTTGCCAATGTACTGACCTCATTCAGTTCCTGAGGGAAGTGACCTCACCTCACTTCCTTTGTTATGGAACTCTCTGAACTTAGGATCCAAAAAGCCAGGCACCCAGAGCCAGTCCCAGTCCAAGTCCCAGTGGTCAAACTTGTTTGGATTTACCAAGGACAGAGTCAGTCTTTCTTGGTACCTACTGATGTGAGGATGGCCAAATCCCAGGAAGGTCTGAAGAGGGGCCTTTCCTGAGAAATCAGGTAGTGGCTCACTGCTGGCTCCTGACAGCATCACAGAGTTGGCCATGGAGACTAGATCTGAGACAGGACAGCCCCTTATGGGGCAATATATTATGGCTCACCAGTCAGAGGACACTCTGGATAGTCACAGACCTACTTGGGGGTCTGTGTGGTTGTGGGTGTGCGTGTGGGTCTGTGGTTTTGTCTCATGTTCTGAGAATAGGTAGGAAAGTTTGATTGTTTGGTTTGCTGTGAATTGTTTCTAGTAAGTCATTTCACAAGGCGAGTGCTTCAATGTCTGTGTATCCCACTGAGTCCGTGGTTGTAGACATTAGAAAAGAGAATGCATCGATAGATGTGTCCTGTCTATTAGAAAGCTTCCCAACATTCAACCTGCCCAATTTATGAATGGTCTGCGGCTTGCCTTGTGGATGGGCAACACATACTACCATCCTAAGTTCTGGTATTCTTCCTGAAATCTAGCTAATCTCAAGAATAAGATCATGGTTTTGTGTCCAAGATATGTACCACCTCCAAACTCTGTGACATGGCCATGTACTGGATAGCTGAAGGGAATGGGAACATCTCAGAAAACTCAATTATCAGTGTGACCAGGAAAGTCTCAGTGGAGAAACCCTGCTTTGGGCCTTTTGTTTACCTATTCTTCTGTTGCCGTGATGTCGCGACCCCTTGCCCGCAAGTAAGACGCAACTCAGGAATCTTCTTTCAGCAGTTTATTCAGGCCCTTGATATTTCTTCTAATTCCTTGTCGGATGCCCCTCCCAGCCTTAATAAAGCATCCCAAGCCCCAATGCGAAGCTGCCACGTGGAACTTTCTCATAGGGTGCTGAAAAACCATGCAACAACTCTCCCAAACAAGGAGTTGTTTGTCACAGACCACAGTGGAGCCAGCACCATCCTGCAATGGCGACCATAATCTGCAGAAGCGGCTCACCACAGTTCCCCCCTTCTGTTTTCTGAAAACAATGCAGGCGAGAGTAGAGGTCCTATCCCACTGTGCAGAAGTGGCTGCATAGTATGGCTCAGACCTAAGGAGGGCCCTTCCCCAGATCCGAAGCCATATCAGCAGACGCCTTTTTTCGTGGGGCGGGGCGTGGACATCAAACCCACATGCAATAGGACATGCTCTCCTTGAGGTCCACTTCAAGGATCACTCAAGTGCAGTGCCTTGCCTCGCATCCTGTATCGTGACGAAGGTGGACGAATGGGGACAGCTGAGGCTGAACTGTGGCTGTACACAACGACAAACGAGTTGACAACACCCTGAAAGAAAGGCACGGACTTTAAGGCAATAGAGAAGAATTAGTGTGAAAACCCACCTGCGTGCAATGGCACCAAGACCGGCAGAGTGCAAGGGCTTTCCAACACTAAGAGAATAACGAGGAAAGACTTGCCGATCCCAGTGCAATGTTATAATAACTTGGGGTGCAACGACCATGTCAAAGATTTACTGTTTAAGATGCGCAAGCCAAACTTGAGGTGAATTGCCATTTTCTAAAGCTGCAAGAGCTTGGATGATCATAGCCTTATCGTGAGCATTGCGGGCCTTGAGGCGACACAGAAACCACAAACAGAGAAACATACCGAAGCAACACATTGCACCAAAAATGCCTACCCCCACCCACTCTTTAGAAAAGGAAAAAGCAGAAGATATCCAATCGGTGAATTGACCCAAAGTCACGGGATCAACACTGGTGTTATTCAAGACAGCTATCTGGGTTAGTTGAGACTGGATCATGTCTTCCGCTTCCATGGACCAATTTCTGGCCAAATATTCGCCAATGATGCGGGAAGCATTCCTGGAATCATTAAATCTGACAGAGGTTATGCATAAATGTGCACGTTGGTCAACACAACCCAAAAGCACCAAGTCAGCCAATTCTTCTACCTGAGCTTGGAGTAAATCTATTCTTTGATTGGCAGCTAAAATCCCTGACAAAATATGTTGATTAATTGTATTTTGGGATTCAAGTATACTGGAAGTTTGTTGGACAACTTGATTAATGGTGGCAGCAGTTTGTACTTGATTGGCCATAGCCACTCCGGCTGTAACCGCTGCAGCAGCAGATACCGCCACGGCTGTCACTATAGCTGCTGTGATTCCAAAATCTCTGCGGACTCTAAGTAGCTCAACAATATGGAATTTATCAGGATCCGCAGTGACCGGGATTGGGACAAAAGTTGGAATTTTCATAACCACTGCTACAGTCCAGGAACCATTCCAACACTCAGATAAGATACAGGTAGTATGAGAACAATCCAGCATCCCCGAAGAGGTGGCCTTAGCCAAAAGGAATAAGAAGGGGGATTGGACACAGACCATTGCAGGAGGCAATGTGGCATTATACAACAGAGAGTCGACTGAAACAGATGTAAATCTATTACCTCGTTCACTTTCCCTAACAGTACCAGAAACCTTAGCCAGCCAACTTTTGGCTCCTACCAACTGAGCCAGTGCAGAAATATCGGCTGAAGCCCCCTTTTCATTGGAAATCTGCCATTGAAACCAGGACCAACCTACTCCTGTAGAGGAGCTGGCACTATTGTTAAAGTTATAAACATACCTCTTAAGAGAGGGGGAAAGGGAGAAACCTTTAGCAACTTGATGCTTCTCCCAAGAATGATCCTGACAAGGCGTAAATGTTGGGGGGAAACCAAGATTAGGGGAACAGTAAGGAGAGGCCTTGAAATGAGTGGCATCATAAATACTACTAGAAGAAGGAGGCACTGGGATTAGTACCTCGGAGATAATAGCCAAGGTAGTTATGTTAAGAGCAGAGCTGCTGTTTGCGGGGGTACCTGAGCCTGATTGCTTCCCCGAAACTACCTTGCTCAATACAGCACTGATAATGCTCCCTGAGACCTGATTGGACCGCAATGTGTCCTCCCAGTTAGTCAAATTTTTGGTCTTAAGGCTAATGCAATTAGCGTTTCTAAGGCTGAAACAAAAAACTCCTGTGAGATTAACTTGAGATTGATTAAAAATGCTCTCCATGTCCCCTCTAGGAGAGGCACAGGGAGCAGACATCTCACATGAGGTAGAAAAAAGAGTGGGGAGGACACTAGAATTACCATGAACCGGCATCGGCATTGGCCATGCCCGTGCCACTGCCCACCACCGAATTGGTGTCGCCTGTGCCATCGGCACCAGCACCAGAGCCAGAGCACTTAGCAGAATAAAGATCCACATCACAGGATTGTTGTGGTATCTCTTGTTGCTGGTCAGTTGATGTCGAGACTCTTCTTGTCAAGCGTTCAGGGACCCACAACGGTTCCGTACGATCCTGGGGAAAAACACATACAGATCCTCATGCCCATGTCAGCACGGGGTCAGGGCCGTTCCATTGGCCCGTAAGAACATCCCTCCACTTAACATAGCCAATCACAGAGGGCTGAGGGGACACATCAGCCGCAGAGCGACCATGAATATCCAAATTCAAAAAATTAATGGTAAAGAGAGCTAAGGACAGGCGTTCTTTAGGAGTGTGTTCAGCTCCTATTCCCCCCTTTTGTTTTTGTAAAGTTTCCTTTAAGGTGCGATGAGCACGCTCAACAATGCCTTGTCCTTGAGGATTGTAAGGCAAACCATGAGTAAGTTGCACTCCCATAGAACAAAAAGCTGTAAAATGTCTGCCAGTATAAGCAGGTCCATTATCAGTCTTAAGGGATGCAGGTGCACCCCATGCTGCCCATGCCTCTAAACAGTGAGTAATGACATTACGTGCCTTTTCTCCGGATAAAGCAGAAGCATGGATAATTCCAGAGCACGTATCAACGGAAACATGCACATACTTAAGGTTACCAAAGTCAGGTATATGTGTCACATCCATTTGCCAAACAACCAATGGCTTCAATCCCCGTGGGTTTACTCCATAATTAGGGGAGTGAAGAAATGTGACACAATGGGGACATTGCAATACTATCTGCCGAGCATCCGCTCTTGAAATGAAAAAACGCCTGCGCAGCGTTAATGCATTAACATGGAAGTTTTGGTGAAACAACTTAGCCCCCTCTAAGGAGGAAGCCAAGCATATCAATTGACCTCTAGTGGCTAAGTCCGCACAGGCATTACCCTGGGATAACGGACCAGGAAGAGGGGTGTGAGCCCGGATGTGCATTGGATAAAAAGAAGCAGTGCGGTTAGAGATAAGCTGTTGAAGCTGAGTAAAGTAAGCAGACACATTGTGGGCATCACTAATAGCTCCCACGGCCTCCAGGACTTTTAGTGCTTGTACCACATAGCTGGAGTCCGAAGTAAGATTAAAAGGAAAAGAACACTGTTTAAAAACTTCAATAACAATTTGTACTTCTACCCATTGTGGATTTCCAGGAGCAAATTGATGCTGGATAGGGGGAGAGTCATTAATTACATAGGCTCCCATTCCAGACTTGGAACCATCAGTAAAAATGTTAACAGCCCCCGGAAATGGACTGGATGAAGTTACCTTAGGGAAAATGATGGGATGTTCTTTAACAAAATGGAGTAATGGATGAGAAGGGTAGTGATAATCAATACCCCCTTGAAACGAGCAACACAGAATAGCACAGTTGGCTAGAGTAGCACATAAAACATTAAGTTGAGCTTTAGTGTAGGGTATGATAAGAGAAGAAGGTGATTGGCCGAAAAATTGAATGCTTTGTTGAATCCCTTTAAGTGCCAACGCTGCAACAGCATCAGGATAATATTCTAAGGATTTTCCTGGGGATATATGTGGGTGGATCCATAGTAAGGGCGCATCTTGCCACAGTACTCCAGTAGGCTGCCGCATAGTGGCAAGCACACATAACTGGAAAGGTTTATCACTCTGGAGCCTGCATAGAGTGGCATGCTGTAAAGCTTGTTCTACTTTTATAAAAGCCACTCTAGCCTCTGTAGTGAGGCTACGAGGGGAAGCAAGATCTGGATCACCCTTAAGAGTAGCATACAAAGGCTGGAGCACAATATTAGGAATATGTAAATATCCTCTTATCCAATTAATATCTCCCAGCAATTTTTGAAAATCATTTAGAGTTTGGAGATCTTGAGTCCTGAGGTAATTTTTTGCGGTTTTAATTTGTCATACCCAATTGTCGCTCCCAAATACCTGATAGAATCCCCCGTTTGAACCTTTTCAGGTGCGATGTGCAGTCCATGTTGAGCCAACAGCATCACGAGTTCTTTATAAGCCTCATTAACTGTCTGTTCTAATTTTGCGGCAAATAACACATCATCCATATAATGAATGATCTTGGTGGAGGAATACTTATGTCTGAGAGGTGTGAGTGCCTTCCCCACATACATCTGGCACATCGTGGGACTATTAGCCATCCCCTGCGGCAACACCACCCACTCAAACCTTTGATCTGGTTCTTCGTGATTACACGAGGGAAGGGTGAAAGCAAAACGTTGTGAATCTTTAGGAGGCAAAGGAATGGAAAACAAACAGTCTTTAATGTCAATAACAATTATATGCCAGCCTTGAGGAACAGAGGAGAGCAGAGGCAGCCCTCTTTGAATGGGCCCCATAAGTTGCATCTGAGCATTAACTGCTTGTAGATCATGCAGTAGGCGCCACTTCCCTGATTTTTTCTTAATGACAAATATGGGATAATTCCATGGAGAATTAGAAGGTTGGATGTGACACAAATCAAGTTGTTCTTTGACTAGATCATGGGCTGCTGCCAGTTTAGCTGAGGGAAGAGGCCACTGAGGCACCCAAACAGGCTCCTCGGTGAGCCATGTTATGGGTATTGGAGCCCCAGTGGCCCCTAGGAAAAACCCAGAGCAAACCTGTTAAGCTTTTGATGACCTTGCACAGGATGCTTACGCCCCTGTAGGTGCCTTCCTAGTCCTAGACCTGGCCTATACCCCATATTTTGCATGATATGTTGAGACACTGGGGAATAGTCATTACTAAGAGTGAACCCCATGTCTTTCATCAGATCATGGCCCCATAAAGAAATAAGTAAATCAAGTACATAAGGCTGAAAGGTACCATCGTGTCCTTCCGAGTCCTTCCAAGATAGATGTCTACAGCTGATTTGAGGGGCTTGGGCATATCCAAGTCCTCTTAGTGATTGATCAGAAGCCTGCACTGGCCATCCCCTAGACCAGTCCTTAAGGGCTAAGATAGTACGATCTGCTCCTGTGTCCAGCAATCCCACAAAAGATTTACCTTCTATGCTTAATTCCAAGGTGCAGCGACTGCTCATATCCAGTGACAAATAGGCACAATTTCCTCCGGTGGTACCAATCTCATTTCCTGTCCGTGACCTTGAGTCAGCAGGGAAGTGATTATGCAAACTAGGCAAAATTAGCAATTGAGCAATCCGATCCCCTGGGGAGATAGACACAATGCCCCTTGGAGCTTCCACGATAACCTTTACTGCCCCTACAGTATCAGGGTTTATAACTGCGGGGAAAACATGAAGACCTTGTAGGATAGAGGATGCACGTCCAATTAGCAAACCTACAGTGCCAGGTGGTAAAGGCCCTTTGAACTCAGTTTCCACCAATTGGACTCCCATCATAGGTGTTAATACAAGTCTGGAGGTGGAACAGAGGTCCAATCCCGCGCCACCTGTAGTGGCTCTCCGCGTCTCATGGGATGGCGCAGAGAAGGCCATGTCTCGGGTTCGGGTGTGACATTCTCCATTGCCCCATATATTTGTGGGCCCTGGGGTCGGGGGCCCCTTCGGCCGTTTTTTGGCCCAGCTGAAATAGGCTGTCCATGGATGTCCCTCACTGATCTACACTCTTTTGCCCAATTCTTCCCCTTTTTGCATTTTGGATACAGCCCCGGGTGACGAGGGCCATTAGAAGGGCCACCGCGAGGAGGTCCAGTAAAATTGTCTTTTTTGCGACAGTCACGTTTGAAATGGCCGAACTGACCACAATGGAAGCATGTTCCAGCACCAGGACCGCCCCCTTTTGCAATCCGAAGGACAGCAGCTGCAAGACCTGCATTAGTTAAAGGTCCTCCAAGCTCTCTACACACTTTTATCCAAGCTTCTATGCCCTTGTTTTTATAAGGAGCGATTGCTGCTTTACACTCCTTGGTGCATTGCTCAAAGACCAATTGCTTGATAAGGGGCATGGCTCTATCAGGGTCCCCAAAAATCTTTCCAGCGGCATCCACCATCCTTGCTACAAAATCTGAAAAGGGTTCTGTAGGGCCCTGCAGAATCTTAGTCAAGTTACCAGACACCTCTCCTCTATTTGGAAGTGACTTCCATGCCCGAATGCAACTGTTGTTAATTTGATCATATGCCTCAGGAGGGAATCCTGTCTGTTGATTAGCAAATCTGCCTTGTCCCAAAAGCATATCCTTGTCCCAATGGGGGTGTCCCGCCGCATGGTTTTGGGCGGCCTGCTCTACCGCGCCCTCTAGCACAAAGGCTCTCCAGTCTAAATATTTACCTAGAGAGACACAAGCCCGAACAAGGCTAGCCCAATCAGAGGGAGTCATACAGTATCTAGACAGACTCTCCACCTGAGTTAGTGTGAAGGCGGCATCCACCCCATAAGTGCGCACAAACTCCTCCAGGGTCTTCACAATTTTGAAATCTAAGGGCTCATGGAATCTTCCCCTATTGTCATCCTGGAAAACTGGATAAGCAAGACCCATCTCAGCGTTAACAGCCCTCCATGTTTGGGCATCGAAAGCTCTCCTCGAAACACCCCCACTGTACGGCGGCGGATCCGGAGGATCATTTTCCTTGAGTTCCTGTTTATTTTT